>NC_051214.1:47523958-47658958 GCF_015220715.1 Pygocentrus nattereri
AATGGACTTCAGGAAAGCAAATGATATTTGATGATCTATTCTGTTTTGGTGCGATTTTCATAGGAGACTGGCTGGCGGACTGACCACCATGAAGCTGCTTTAGGGCCAGCAGGATGGACAGTGATGTGCCGGCCAGCGCCTGCTCTGCTGATCATATTAGGAATCCATTTAGGCCCGAGGAGTTTTTACCTGCCGGAAGCCATTATGCAGGGTTTATATGGAGTACATGACCCAGATGTCTTATTCTGCCAGAACAATGAAAAACCCTCATCTTATGTTTATGATAGTAACTTTTTGCTGAAAAAACAGGAGCCTAAATTTTAGATCCTCTGAGGCCTAAACAAAATTCGATCAGCAGGGCAAAGCGGCTTTGTGACACCTGTTGTAAAAAGTCAAACATAGACCTGTGTCCAAAAGTCTGAGACCACAATAAATAAAACCTTATCATCATTTAATGCTGAAAATAAACAACAGAACATTTTAGACTTTTGAAGACTAAGACAAAGAAAAGTTAAAACAAGTAAAATGAAGAACAGAATTTAGAACCATTTGTCTCTGTGTTTGTTTGCACACTGTGAAATCAGACCTCTGCATTTAAACCATCCATGCAGTGAAACACACACATGCACGCACACGAGTGAACACACACACTGGGGGGCAGTGAGCACACTTGCCTGGAGTGGGCAGCCCTATCCACAGCACCCAGGGAGCAATTGGGGGTTAGGTGTCTTGCTCAAGGACACCTCAGTCACGGACTGTCAGCCAAGGGAATCGAACCGGTAACCTTCCGGTGACAGGGCCAGTTCCCTGACCTCCAGCTGCCCATGAATGTTCAAAATTCTGCTCTATTTCTAGGTCAGTTCTCAAATGTATAACCATGTTAATGCCTTTGAGCAAAAAGGCCAGATTGTTTTTTTTCTTTAGAGTCTTATTCCTTCCAGTGAAGCTTGTATTCAGACATCTCTGGTGGATTTGATCTGCTGATTTATTTATTTATATTGTGCATAACAGTCTAAACATAGTGGGGATTATGATATATATATAAAAAAACTATAAACACCAGTGCAGAAGTACAAAAAGCCCAAAAGATTTGTACTGAGTACTTTCCCAACTGAATTAACTAACATTTAGATGCTTTTTCTGCTTAAACAGGTGGAAAGAAAAGTGCTAATCAGTGGCTTTTTTACTGGGAGAGGTCAGCATTGTGCCAGCTCGAGTGTCTACGGTCATTATAGCAAAATGGGGACAAACAACAAACTAACAAACAAAGATTCTACTGTTCACTCAGATTGTTGTCCTGATAACATAATTTATAATAAAAAAATTGTATTAAATTAGAAAAGGACTTTTTTCACTAGGGGTCTCAGACTTTTAGACCAGAACTGGCCTGTGCGTGACGACAGCTCTCTTGGGGTCAATAGTAAGATCTCACTAAAAGATGGAACGGGTATAGAATTCTTGTTAAAACAGAGCTGAATTAATAACAGTTTAACTGTTTATTAATCATTAGGTAACGTTTGAGCAGAGGCGCTGTGAAGATTAGGACGGTTCCAAGATCACTGAAGAGACAGGGGCCCACAAAGACCCTTTAGACTTGTGAAATAATTCTTCACTGAAACTCTTCTTTCATTAAACAATAATAAATAATAAAGATTAATTTCGATACAGTTCCATGTTCTGAAAGCCAGTTTCAGTAGCCGAGGATTGGAAAGCCAAGACCCCTGCCTTTGGCCGCCACCTGATCCACGTTGCACCGGAGCCCCATTAGTGCCTCTCCTGCGGGTGGTGGATCCATGGGAGAGTGGTCCCATGTAGCTCTTTTGGGCTGAGCCAGGCACTCGCCGAGGAGCCCCTCCCCCAGGCTTGGCTGCAGGGTGAGGCCTTGGTAACACTAATCCGTGCGAGGGAAACTGGGTCCTGGTATTTTTCTTCATATGAGGTTTTTGGATCACCCTTTGTCTGGCACATCACCTAGGACCTGTTTGCCTTGGGAGAACCTACCAGGAGTTTTCGCCCCTGACAACATACCTCATAGGATCATGTAGGCACACAAACCTCTCCACCACAGTAAGGCGGTGATCCAAGGAGAGGCCCTTTAGAGATAGAGTGAGAAGCTCGGCGATTCGGGAGAGGCTCGGAGTAGAGCCGCTGCTCCTCCACGTTGAGAGAAGCCAGTTGAGGTGGTTCAGGCATCTGGTAAGGATGGCCTCTGGATGCCTCCCTAGGGAGGTGTTCCAGACATGGGAAGACCCAGGACACGTTGGAGGGATTATATCTCTTGACTGTCTTGGGAACACCTCGGTATCCCTCTGGAAGAGCTGGAGGAGGTGGCGGAGGAGAGGGAGGCCTGGGCCTCTTTGCTTAGGCTGCTGCCCCGCGACCCGGACCCGGATAAGCGGTGGAGGATGGATGGATGGATAGATGGAATTTCGCTACAGTGCCAGCGTTCCACTCCGTCACCCCTTCAGTGACACTTTCATAAGCTATATCTGGATAAAAGAGTATGATTGGTGAAATTTTAGTGGGCTTTGAATAACGTGCCTGTCTTGTATTAGTTAAAACAGTTCACTAGATCAAAGAGTTTTGCTTCAACAGCCAAGACCCAAGACTTTGATATGCAATCTGCTGCTTATGTTCATATTCACAGTTCACTGCCAGTTATGTAAGAGTTTAAATTATGGAGCTGTAACGAAAAAGAGGAGGGTCATGAAAATTTTGCCACGTTTTAAAGCATTGACGGGTTCGAGGGACGACCCCATGCTTTCTCCATGGCGCTGTGTTTTAGTAGTATTTTATTTTCTGGTGTTAGGAGGAAGAGTTTGTCTCTTGTGTTATGGGAGGCGCTTTACTTTTGGTGTTTGAATCGCACATTTTTAAATTTGCTTTACAATAGATTGACTATTTGTACCACCTGGGGTTTCAAACAGGTAAAGGGGATGCGCCTATACATTTGCACCACATACAAGTCTACACTGTCTAGTTCCCCAGATCAGAGAGCACTGTCACAATCCAGTTTGAGCAGGTAACTGCGGTTGGGTTTTGCTTTGTTCTTTTCTTTTGTGCACCGTTTGGCTCTTCTAGTGTGGTACTAGGTATCATAGCACATGGTTTTATTTTGCTAAAGGGAAATGAGGTGATGCAAGCAGTCCATGCATAATGTTTTCAGGAGGCACGCAATTGTTAAATGTATCAAGGAGTCAAATCAAGTGATATTTATTTTAAAGGGATAGTTTAGCAAGAAATCAAATTTACATGAACTGCAGTCAACTGGCCATGACCTGAGGCTGCCAGGCCAACAGTGCTAACAAACACTGGAAGGAAATAGTCACCAAAAACATTTCATAACAAAATCTTTCCTTGTTTTGTTTCAAATTGCATTAAAAAGCTATGTAAACTCATTAAGAACAAAACAATCTTGGTTGGTTAGTGTTAGTGTAATGCGGTTGTGGTGGTTGGTTAGTGGTGCCTTCTACTCTGTAGACTGGGGTTCAATCCCCACCTGGGTAAGCACCCTACACTAAACCAATAAGAGTCCTTGGGCAAGACTCCTAACACCACCTTACGAACATTACGATCCTCTGATTTCCGGTACGATTCTGCCTTCAAACTCTGGGAGGCTGTTTTCTTTCTCTTCATCTTCATTGTGCTCACTTACTGTCACGTAGCTTTGAGCGCAAGGCTTCCTATTCGCCATGTTTTCATTGGAATTTTCCATTCCACCTTATATGTTCCATCAGCTGAGGGACCTCATTGTAACTGCTGCACCATATAAGGTGGAATGAAAAACCTGAATAAGAAGGTAACTTCAGAGAACACACCTTTACCACAATTAAATAAAACAGAAAACGTGGCCTATGCACAGGTGAGATTTTATTAGATGTTTCAAATATGTTCCAATCAGCAAATGTCCACAGCGATTATGAAACTTCAAATCAATGTTTCGTGAAAGGCTTTAAGAATTGAGAAACCTGGTAACTGCTGCATTTTTAATAAGCGAACATCTAAACTGCTACATAATCAATGTTGATAGGGAATGTAAGGAACTCACAACCTAACAGCCTCCAGACACTTTATGAATAAGTTCTTCAGAAAGCGCTTTCCACGTTCACAGAGCAAATGCACACCGTCTGATTCAAATGATGGAGATAAAACAAAAGACAAAGCATGGTGACCTATTTTAAGGCTTCCTAAGAACTCCTTGGCCTCCGGAGAGCAGAATAAGTGGCTTTGCCGTGCTGATGTCTCAGCACATGGTATAGCCATTATCCTCAGGCCCTGATGAGCCTTGAGCTCGAGTGCTGATCACAAAAACAAAGGGCAATTAGTGGCAGAACCGCTAATGTGTCCCAGACAGAACATTCAGACTGAAATTGCTGAATGAAAAAGGGAGAAAAATGAACCTCAACCATGAATAATTACACGTAGTTTTGAAAGAAACTCCCCCGAAAGAATCTGGATTGCAAATGATGCTTTGATATTTTGTGCTGTCATGTTTTATTTTAAAAGGCTGACCCTCAAAATGAATTCTTTTTCTAAAATGAATTCTACTTTTAGAGCTACACCTTCAATTCAGGCCATAAATGTAGAAACTCAGTCAGAACATGAGTGCTGGATGAAGGACACCTCCATGGTAATGCTAGCCTCTGTTAAGCATCCCTATGGGACTTCAGTGGTTTGTACTAAGCTAAGGATGATTCACCTGAACATTTGTGGTTGTTCTAGATTAAGCACAGACATTTGAAGCTTCTGCTGAAGCTTGTGACACACATTACTGTCGCTGTCCAAACGTCTCCGTCTCTTCAATTTTTCCTTTTTCTACATCATTTGAGCTCAGTTTCTGCAGGATGAATGGACCAACAGAAGTACTTCTGAATTACTTGGAATAAAATCTTTTTGTATGAGCTTGCATTCAAAGCAAAGAAGGTTTTTGCCGTGTCCTGTAAAGTTATCGTTTTAGAGATACTACTTGTTCTTGGGACAGTGATATGTCCACTGTGAGAGGCTGGTATAGAGCTGATTTCCATTTCTAACAACCCATCGATGAGGATGCCACTTGTACTCACAGTCAGTGGCAAATCTAGAACTTCCAGAAGACCTAGAGTCATGTTTTTTCTCTAAAACTGGTCCTGCCTAACGGAAATCAAAACAAAAAGCCGTGCTGTAATACTTGCTTTTAAATATAAGCATTATTCTACTGAGAAAAAAAAAAGAAAAGTACTTAAAATGTGCATTTTTCAGTTCCCAGAAACCTTTAGGCCTTCTGTGCTGACGTTAGGAGACCCTAACACATGAACAGAATTGCAGTAAACCTTTTACCTCCATGGACATTAAGCTGACTTTTATTATGGCAGACATTCAATGGAATAACTCTAACCGTCTACTTACCTGAGGTCCAGGGGGATCCACGCCTTCTCTAGGTTCTCCACTAGTTTTATGTAAGTACAAAGATTTTTTGACAAAAATGACTAAGTGAAAAATTTGTTTACCTAAGTATTTAACCCCTGTGGCCTAACAGAGACCCTGGTTTACATAAATTGGCCTCCATTTGTGAATCATTAAAAAATGGTTCCGATTTTCTGGATAAAAGGCCCTATCAGTTCAACGCGTCAGAAAACTGACCAAAGAGCATTCTAGGGAAATAAAAGATAAAGTTATAGACGTGCGCACGACAGGAAGAGGCTACAAAACAATATCAAGGTGTTTGGATATCCCACTGAGCACGTGTGGAAATGGAAACTGTATCATACGACCCAGACGCTGCCTAGACCAGGCTGTCCCTCAAAACTCAGCATCAGTTGTCCAGCAACATTTCCCGTGTTGAAACATCTGCCCATCCAACGGAGCAGAAACCCCATCTATTATTAATTTTCCCTTTTTTCTCCTGCAGGTTTCGCCAGGTGCTGGTGGAGAACGAGCCAGAGGTGCAGGAGGTCTCTGGACTGTTCCGCTCTGTGCTGCTGGAGGCTCTGGACCGGATGCAGGCAGAGCAGGAGGCACAACGCTTGTCCCGTCAGTGGAACAACAAGCGCTCCATCAGCCTGTCCCTGCTCAGTTTTAAGTCACGAGTGCGCATTAACCCGTTTGGCAGCTCGGTGGGCCTGACCACCAGCAGCTACAGCTCAGAGGAGGGCGTTGGAGAGCTGCAGACTGTGTCCCAGGATGTGGAGAAGGGCCTCCAGCACTCAGCTGACAGGGCACAGCGGGTCTGGAGCATGCCCGACTTCAGACACAAAGGCATCAATGGGAACGTGTAGAAGATCGTGAGACTGGGAGACTCTGAAACTGCACTGAAGCGGATCTGAGTTTCAAAAGAATCACTTACTTTAATGAATGATTGTAAAATGTTTGGATTTAGAGCGACAGCTTGGCCAAATATTAAACTGAAAAAGTCTCCCCTTACCCCAAATTTACTCGATCAGCCAAGACTGGAGCTAAAGTAGCTAACCCACAGGCTTGTATCCCACCCATCAGCATTGTGTTAACTGTATTCTTGCATAATTTGGCACAGTATCACCATTTCTACATTGATAATTTCATAAAACGGCAGAACAGATCTCAAAATGCTGTTTTTAGCTATGCTGGACTTATTTATAGGTTAAAGTGCATTATAGAATATTAGAAACCACATAAGCAAGTCTGTCAGCGATTACTGAAAAACTCGACGTGCTTTGAGACAACTGTGTGGTGTTTTAGGCCTGCACTTGAGCTTATAAGCTCTATGCTGACAATAAGCTGCTGTCCCTTGTTAACTACATTAGCCTAGTAACTCCACTGTAAAACTAAAGAGGCAAACCTCAGACACCAAACATGTCCTGACTGACTAAAACGTGTAAATGTAATTTTGGCCAAACTATCGCTTTACTTCAGCGGTAAATATGGGAGATATCCAGCATATCCTTTAACAGCAGTGTTTCTGAATACATATACAACGGCACCTCGGTGGTGATCCGACAGAAACCTTAGAACTTTGTGCAATGCATTAAACTTGAGTTGAAGCAATGTCTTATTCCTTTAAACTGTATAAATATTACGATGAAGTGTGACTGTACGAGCGTATGGGAGTTTGTATATTGTGAGCCATTCAAGAGTTTTAAACTCTGTAAACTGCAGTAAGTGTGAATTTATATTAAACGATATAACCAGCAACTGATGGTCATTTTAATTGCTCCAGTTACACGAAATGTAAGAATTACGAGACCTACAGCCCTGTGCAGAAGTCAGAGACCACCCTTAATCGAACTAATTCCCAGCCAGGTATTAAATGTTATTCATTTCAGTTTCTCAAAGAAATCTGCTGGCACACAAAGTTCAGTCTGAGAAGCTGGTCGATCATTTTCTGAAGCAATCAAACCCATTCAGTGATGCTGAGGTTTGGACTCTGGGGCGGTCAGACCATCATTTAGCTTCTTTATTGGATGTTTTCTCGGTGAGGCTTCTTGGCAGCTACACATCCTTTCAGACCCACAGCGCTGAGCTGTCTTCTCACAGTGGAATGACGGACAGAAACACCTGTGGATGTTTTTTTTGTCAGATTTCACGCAGCTTGATTTTCTCCTCTCTTAAAGAGATGAAAGCTTTAAGTGCTGTTTATCTCAAGGTCTTCCAGGTGGTTGTTAGGAGCCTCATTTTCTCTGTAGCTTTTTTTAAACTCCGGTTTTTCTGACGTTCTGCTTTCTTATACAAGTGGATTCTCTTGCATATAATCTCCACGAACAGTTTCTGAAAAAATTATATTTTTGGGACAGAAAAATAAATAAATACTTTTACACAGTATTGTATACATTATTACAGCTACACCAATAATTAACTTTTAACACTAACACCAACCTTTTAAAAGTGTTAGTGTCATTCTGTATTTAAAGACTAGAACATGCTGCAGACTTGAAGAGTGAAGAAAACTGTTTTTATCTTTCAGTAAGTTTGTCTTTGCCCATAAAAACACTATATAACATTGAATTTTAATACAAATAAACATAAATGCTGTGGTCCATAGTCACAGTAAGTTTTCAGTAAAGTTATAAATACGCAAATTAGAAGAAACAGGCTTGGTTCCCGACTTCTCGCTGCTCTCCAGGCATTACGTGGAATTGTTTTTTCAACTCCCTTAGCAGCACCTGATTTAATTTAATAAAGGACTGATTGATGAACTAGATGCTGGACGGGAACTGTTCTGGAGTTCCTTGAGGAAAGTTTCGAGAATTGCTAACAACCAAAATTGACTGTTTATTTGTATTTATTCTAATTTTGACTAAGAAAGTCAGATGACCGTCATTTGCACAGCCCTGTACTCATCACAGCTGAGGCCAAGCAAACAACAGTCATGAGGATTATGTCTTTTATGAAGAAGGGACTATGTAAGTGTTTTAAAACTGCCAAGTGCAGTATTTTTGTTTTTGAACAAATCTCGTTTATACATAGAATTTCTGATGAGTTTGGATCTGAAGTGCTGGTGTTTAGCTAGAGACTGCAGCTCGTCTGTTGATGAACAGTTTGTGTTGTCCATCCTCTAGTCCCTCACCACTGGTCAGTTTCCAACTGGTGGACAGTAACTGAGTAAATGTAATTAGTTTCTGTACTTTAGTATTTTCCGTGTATCTGTACTGAAGTTTCTGCGTTCTGGGCGACTTTTTCCTTTCACTCCACTACATTTCAGAGTCTAATATCCGACTTTTTCCTCCTACATTTTGAGAAATCTGTTGTTCCTTTTGGTTTCTGTGTGTATAAAAACGTAAAATGTCAAAACGAAAGAAGCGCAAAGCCAGAGCACCAATCAGTTTCTAATAAACTGGCCAGTTAGTTAAAGTACAATGTAGGTGTTTCTAATAAACTGGCCAGTTAGTTAAAGTACAATGTAGGTGTTTCTAATAAAGTGGCCAGTGAGTATGTTTTGTGGTTAACAACCCACCATGACGTTTGCGACACCAAATCGTTCTACATTCAGTAAATCCAGTATGAATCTGCAGTGTGTATAGATTTTATAGTCTGACCATAATAACTGCTACAAAACTTTACAAAATACTGTACAACTATTGCTACAAACATTCTGGCATGGCCTGCTGAAGTGGGTTTTTAATCAGTGGAGAAATAATAAAACCACAGGTTCACTGCAGGAGTCAGAGTTATATTTTCACTTATCACAACATGAAAACGAGCGTGGTCAGACAATACTGAGATCGATTATGCAACTGACATTAGTTCTACACTGCCTCGATAGATATGACGTCTACATATTTGCATACAAAGACAAGCTACTCTTCTCAATTCTTCTAGTTTTTCACGTTTATGTAAAACATCATGACATTTTACTGCACGATTATAACTGTGTGACAACTTTCTTCCTCTGAACGGTTTTTCTTCTGTTTGCATGTTTTTAAAAAAATGCAAAACTTCAAATTAAATTTAACATATAATCAGGGTAAAACTATGGGGGGGAAAAAAAAAAAAAACACAACAGGTGTTCAAACAGCATTAAAGTCAATGCGCTGCTTTCTGTATGTCCACCGCAGCTTCTCAATGGTCGTCTATGGTAGGTCAGGTGTGAAGGACGACAACCTAATTACTTAGAAACAGATTGATAACAAAATAAAAGCATTTCTGTCTGAATATTCTACGTTCATTTTGGAGACACTTACACTCAAACTCAGATACCGATAACATTACAATTAGTTTGGAAATCGGATATTAACAAAATAAAACATTTCTGTCTGACAGCCGTATGAGGCCACACAGTGCTGTCCGTTACAGAAGCTGGCCTTTCCCTGAGAGCGGCGTGGCCTGGATAAAGGAAAGACTGAAGGGAGGCAGAAGGCTCCGAATGCATCAAAACGTAGAGTTCAGAAACTCCAACAGCTCAGCGCGATTTTTATCTCTCTGAAAGGATAAAAAAAAGCAAAAAAGTGAGTAATATTACTAAAAGCTCCTACAGCTGTGCAGTGCTCAATTTCCTCTACAGTAAGGGTGTAAATCTGGGACCTCATTACAATTCACAATACATGGTAAAGTACTTACTACACAATATGTGGTACTTACAAGTATTGGTACTTAAAGTTGCCTAGAAACAAACTCAGCTGTGACTGCCCTGAACTACCCTGCGTCTGACTCAGGAGACAGTTGTATGACGGTGAAGCAAGTGGTGATGTGAGCACGACAGACAAATGAGCTTCTGTGTGTGAGAACTAGCACCTGCACAAGATTAACCGTCCATATGCGTCATTTTTATAGAGCATGACCCAAATTGCTCTAATGTACTGTGTGAAAGTTTAGGTGCCTGAGAAAATCAGAATAAAACAGCTGTATCTAGAACAAAGCTGTGCTGTTTTTGTTGCTTATTTATTTTATTTAGCCTTTATTTAAATATAAAACTCGTGTTAGATACAGTATGTACATAGATAGCGTGCAAAAAAATGATTTTGCTCAAATTCGTCTAAATTTGTTCAACAAGTTTTGTTGTTTTTTCATGTTGGAATAAATCCCTACACTTTTATTTTGGCTAAGCACTCAAATTTTTATTAAATTCTAAAACTGATGCCTTTGACTCGTCACTTTCAGGCACTTTTCACAGCCCGGCACGTTTATCTCACAGTGACAGACAACAGCTGACGTGAGAATCTCTTCTCCGACTCACCTGCTTGTCTTTCTTTGATTTCTTCACTTTCATTTTGATCTTCTTCCCTGAGATCATGCTGTACTTGCCACTTCTCTTCTTCTCCTTCAGATACTGTGGGACACGTTCACATTCATCACTACGGCACTGTTAAACGCGGTTTATAGTGTATAAGTAAAGAAATTAATTACCTTTGATATCTGAACAGGGCCAGAGGAGTCCTCCTCTCCTCTGTGCTTCTTGTCCTTCTTTTTCTTGCGTGCTTTCTCTTTTTTTCGTTTCTGTTGATCAAAATCGTCTTGTGATTGAACTGTTTCGTATTCATATTATTGATGTTGATGATAATAATAATAATAATAATAATAATAATAATACACCTAACAGGAGTAATAAAACTACTGTAAGCTGAATATGTAAATTTATGTAAATGAGTTGGTTGATGTTGCATCACAGGAACACTGAACTGTAAATTTCTATGACAGGTTCCCTTTAATGCACTCACAGGCCCAGAGTCTGAATAACTGAGCGATCTCTTCAAACTATCAGAAAAATTGTGTGTCTAACAGTGAAATGGTACCTTTTTGCCAACTCTCTCCTTTTTCCTTTTCTTTGAAGCCTTTCTCTTCTTTTGGTAAGAATCTATTGAGGGGGAAAAAAAACAAAAAAAACATGAATGGTACTCAAATAAGTGCATGACGCCTCTTGGTAAAACAATATCTCCTCCTAATACAGTAAAAAAGTGGCATTTCTCTCTTTTTTGGTCAAACTTTGGTTTATGTTATAGCGCAGCATAATCAAGCATAACAACAAGAAAGCAACAAACTACCGAAGGTGCCCGATATGTGTTATATGACCTACGTACATGTGCAGAGTGTGTGATTTTCAGTTCAAATGAGTTAAAGGGGAATTCAACTCAAGCTTCAACATCTCCACATAATTCAAATGTTAGGATGGAAACCATTCAGGGTGATTCAGGGTGGTTTGGTGTAAAGGGTTGATTGTAGAGACTGTGCTGGTGATGGGAACCAGGGGTCACCATGACTACAACACAAATACAGCCTTTATATTTAGTATCCAAAACCACCAGTGAACCTACACGTTAGTACGTGAAAGGTTGAAGGTAAAATAGTGGAAACCTGAAATAACAGAGTGTCTTTAGGGACTTTGCCTGCAAGGCGTTTAAAAATATGTTTCGGGCCAAAATCCTTTCACAAAACTATCGTAAAATAATGTTTCAGTGAAGTAGCTTTTAGAGGTGGATGTCTGGTTCCTATCGCCATCATCGTGAACAACTGTGACTGTATAAATTCCTCTAGAATGGAGCGTTTCAAACCAAACCACTCTGAATAACTCAGTGGCACATTATCAATTATACTATGTATGTATGGGGGGGGGGGAAACGTTTGACATAGAAACATATAGGCTGCAACAGACTTGGCTACACTTAAAAATAACTACGCAAATGAGTGAAGACAAAGGAAAATCACGTTCGATTACCTACAAAATCCTTCAATGGAAGAATCTTTAGAGAATCATTTTTGTGAACGAGATGCACGAGTGTGAAGTCTCAAGAACCTCAACGTAAATGTTCTAAAAAGAAGCCATAAATTGGTTTAGACCTTCACACCATGTGAAGGTTACACCTTTAAAAGATCCTTTTTTCAAACGTGATCTGTAGGGAAGCAAAAGTGGTTTCTCTATTGCATCGAGCAAAGAAACGTCCAAGGGCCCTCTTCATCTTTTAGCTCCTGCTGCCCTGCATCGTGTGTGTGTGTGTGTGTGTGTGTGTGTGTGTGTGTGTGTGTGTGTGTCACTTAAAACCAAACAGTATCTGAAACCTCACCACTGCTACTGGAGCTACTCCTACTGCTGCTTGAGTCACTGCTAGAGGACCGCGAAGACGAGGAGGAGGAGGAGGACGACGACGACGAGGAGGAGGAAGAACTCACAGACGATGATCTGCTTCTGCTACGCTTTCGTTTCCTCTCGTCCTGTCCTATAAATGCAACACAGGGCTGAACCTGAACCTGGAGTCATGATTTCACTGAAAGAGACTGGAGATGTTACCTTCCCACCACGATAATAACTGTTCACACAAAAAGGACGAAGACAAAAATCCGAGAAGAGCCGGCGTACGAGGTTCCGAGAGAAACTAACCTCGACTCCTCGACCGTCTTTCCTCTTTTGTGCGCGTGCTTGACTCACTCCTCTCCTTGGGATCCACTATTGCTGACTGTTCAACACAAATCATGGAAACAGAGCCGTCAGCCACTCACACAAACAGAAGAGACAGGTGCTCAGATATCAAGGCATCCCAAGGCTGATCCCAGTGTCAGTACAGACACTTTTAAAAATCACCCGGCGTGTAAAAAGGAGCCGTTCTATTAGTAATAATGGAAAAAGTAAAAATAAAACAGCTTCATTAATTACATTTGTCTAGGTTTATGAACGTATGATTACAGAGCCTTTGTGAAAATGGTTCTATATTGGTGTCATAAAAGGGTTCTTCTACTGTTACAATGTCAAGCCCACACAAAAAGGTTCCTCAGTAAAGATAAATGTTCTTTGTAGAACAATGAACACGAAAAACCATTTGCATGCGAAAAAGGGTTCCTTGTATCATGAAAGGGTTTTTCAGACTGATGAAGAAATGTGTAGTGTATGGTTCTATATAGCACCAAATACGGTTCTGCTACCATTATGATGTGACACTTGTAGCTACAGAAGAACCTTTTGAAAGGGGCGTTTTATACAGCACAAAGAAGGGTTCTGCTACTGTTACACGCTAGACATCATAACAGCAGAACTCTTCACGGCTCTATATAGAAACACTTTTACTAAAGAACCCCTTAAATAACCATTTTAGTGTGTACAACACAGTCTCCATCAATCCGAAGAACCATTTCACCACGTGAAGAGCCATTTAAGCATGCAAATGGTTCTTTAAAGAACTCATGGTTCTAGCGTAACCATTGCATATTTAAAGCGCCCTTGAAGAAACCTGGGCTGAATCTCAAACTGAAAGATGTAAACAAAGTCCTTCAGAGCGGTTGGGTGTGAAATGCTCTGCCCTAGAGAAACGAACCGAGTCAGGAGTGGCGGTCAAAGGAACCAGACATCCAAAGTCATCAGATGAACCGGTTATAAATACAGGGCCTGGTGCGTTTGACCCCTTTTTGATCATTTCCCCCAAAGAAGTCTTATTACTTCTGATTTTTCACTACTTCACCATCATCGGCGTTCCATGTGCAACTCGTGCAGCTTCTCTGGAGGTTCTAGACAGCGAATAAAACGGCTAATATTAAGTTATGTGATACTTTTTTAATTGCACCTCCGCGTTTAACCCATCCGTGAAGTGAAACACCACATACACACTAGCGAGCACACACACACACTAGTGGGCAGTGAGCACACTTGCCCGGAGCGGTGGGCAGCCCAATCCACAGCGCCCAGGGAGCAGTTGGGGGGTTAGGTGTCTCGCTCAAGGACACCTCAGTCACGGACTGTCGGCTCTGTGGATCGAACCGGCGACCTTCCGGTCACAGGGCCAGTTTCATAACCTCCAGCCCACGACTGCCCCAAATATGTGCTGTAGACATGGCGACCCCTGGTTCCCATCACCACCACTGTGAAGAAAAACTCCACAGCCGACCGTTTCCACACCAAACCACTCCGAATCACTGTGTTTACGTCCCGGCCCACGGAGCTGAGCAGGAATTCTGAGAGACCGGTGGAGTTCCCCTTCCAACTCCACCAGGCAGCGGCGCCGTCGTTCGCTAACACCGCCGATTACTTTACCATCGCGAGGAGGCGCTCCGGATCAAACACCGCGGGTCGCACAGGCTCTGAACTCCTCTAAAAAGCTGCCGCCGTCTCCATTATTGCTGTAATTTCTGCTAAAGCTCGTATTATTTCATGTAAAAACGCAGTTCGACGAACTTCAACCGAACAGAAACACAAACAAACGCTCCATCGCGCTGCTCTACGCTCCGAGTGTCCTCCGTCCGCTGGCGCGCTCAGCGCCCCCTGTCGGCGGGAGCGGATCTGAAGCCTCGCCCCGCCCCTAAAACGGAACTCAACAGACCTGCTTTAAGCGGCCGTTGGTCCGGTGTTGTGCCGAATTCGGCACCCCTGCCGCGAGATGCACCGCCCCTTACACTCCTTTTACTCGAAAGCGGATTTAATCCGCTTTTACTTCACATATACCGATTTGAAGAACTTGCAAAGCGTCACTTTCATTTTGATTAACGACGCAGTCAATTTTTTAAAAATAAGTTTTAAAAAAGTACAGTGAGTCGTGAGGCCTACGTAAGACACAGCAATCTGCGCTGAGCTCTTATGCAGCAAAATTTGTACGTTGCTATTTGTAAACAATATATACACATGAATCTCACCTACTTATCGAGTCTCTCGCCGGTAAAAGCGGGTTGCCTCCGCTTTCGAGCAAAAGACTCTGCGCTCCCGTGAAGGGGTGCATGTCGCGGCAGGGGTGCCGAATTCGGCACAACACCTGCTGCACTGTAAATGACTTGTTCGGTTGTTTTCAGTAACGGCAAACAATAAAAAAACAAAAGTATTAAAAATGATAAAAGTGTCTAAAACGCTGGGAAAATGTTGGTTGCAATTTATGCGTATATTTGCGCGTTGAAACACCACACACACACACCGATCAGCCATAGCATTAAAACCACCTCCCTGTGTCTACACTCACTGCTGTGACACTGATGTGGTGGTGGTGCGTTAGTGTGTGTGGGTGCGAGTGGATCAGACAGCAGTGCTGCTGGAGTTTTTAAACACTGTGTCCACTCACTGTCCACTCTATTAGACACTCCTACCTCGTCTGTCCACCTTATACATGTAAAGTCAGAGACGACAGCTCATCTGTTGCTGCACAGTGTGTGTTGGTGTGTGTAGTGGTGGACGAATAACCCTGTACCTGAGATAAAGTAGAGACCCCCAAGGTAAAATATTCCTCCAGTAAAAGTAGAAGTTCCTCCCTTTAGACCTCCACTTGAGTAAAAGTACTAAAGTATTTACCTTCAAATGTACTTAAGTATAAAGTAAAAGTACTAAAAGAGTAATTCTGGCTCTGATGTCCTGTTATCATTTTCATAACCAGACTGGCTTCATGAACTCATTTCAGGTGAAAGTCCTCCAGCGTCTCTCTTGGTAAACCAGTCTTTTAATAGAACGTCATTAATTAGTGACGCTGACGTCTATTAAAATGATCAGAAGCACAAAACACTGAAGGTAAACAGTTTCCATCAGGGAGAACCGAGTGGCTCTGAAATCACTTTTTACACACAAGCAAAGTTTCAGTTTCAGATTTATTTACAACTTAGTTCCAAGTTTAAGTTGAATAAAAACTGGCTTTAAACTCAGGATCACAGATGAGCTCCTTTACTATGTTGATCTGTAGGCGTCTGTTCATAAACATAAACCAGCCCAAACTCATTTACTATAAAATGAAATGGTGTTTGTAGAAATTCAGAAAAAAGCCGCGTCAGTCTCGACTGCATATGTGGACATATTTCTATATTGAGCTCTATTTACACAAAGTTAGGTTAGTTCATCATTTATGTTGAACAGACTCTCCCAAAGTTTTACGCTGCTGCGCTGACGTTGAACCGCGTGCTGCACTGGGTCGGTATGACCAACAGGTCAAAACCAGCTCTAAACAAAGTGACCGCTGGGCCCTGATTGGTGCTCTGGCTTTGCGCTTCTTTCGTTTTGACATGTTACGTTTTTATACACACAGAAACCAAAAGGAACGACAGATTTCTCAAAATGTAGGAGGAAAAAGTCGGATATTAGACTCTGAAATGTAGTGGAGTGAAAGAAAAAGTCGCCCAGAATAGAAAAACTTCAGTACAGATACATGAAAAAAGTACTTAAGTACAGAAACTAATTACATTTACTTAGTTACTGTCCACCACTGGGTGTTTGATATGTGCCCGGTGCAGAAATCCAGTTATAACTGCATGCGTTTTCCAGGGAGGGAGCGACGAGCTCTCTACTGCGAAATAGTGGCACCTGGTGGCACAGAAGTGGGCACGCAGCTGCTGAGACCCACACACTTTCTAAGCCACTTCTCCCTCAGGGTCACAGGGGGTGCTGGAGCCAATCCCAGTGGTCACTGGGCAGAAGGCAGGGTACACACTGGATAGGTCACCAGTCCATCACAGGGCAATGTCCACACCCAGAGGCAATGTAGCACATCCAATTGGCCTGACTGCATGTCTTTGGACTGTGGGAAGAACCCATCGAACCTAGGTCCCCCTGGCTGTGAGGCGACAGTGCTACCACCGTGCCACCCCCGCTACTGAGACATAGAAATGCAAAGACTAATTGCAAATGTGTGAAACATATGTGAAAATTAAAGATGATCTTGTGTTGGTATTGGACTGATATCAGTAAAAAATGTTAGATGTGGGGGGTAAAAAAAGAATCTTAAGTAAAATTATTCAATGAAAACAGCCCATTTTAAGGCCTATTGTTTTTTATTCAAGTCAGCTTGAAATTAAAATGAACTTTTTTTCCTTGTTAATTCATGTCATTGATTATATTAAGCAAGACTCATAATATAACTTGAAAACTCAATTCTTTCTTTCCTGTAATCATGAACCACTAGGAGGAGCAAGATAATATTAACCAACTGTGTCATGTTTCACCACCCCTACACTCCTAAAAAGATCCTTCTTCAAGGGTTCTGAAGTAGAAACAATGGTTCTATAAAGAACTACAAACACTCAAAGAACCATCTCCATGATAAATTGGTGAAATGGTTCTTCAGCTTGATGGTGAATGTGTTGTATGTTGAGCTTCGGCCACACGAGGCCGCTCAGAGCGAAGTCAGCAAAAAACATTCTCTCAGTAACCCAGAAAAGAAAGTATTGTATAAAAACATATTTATTTATGACAGTATATATATATTCAATACATTTTTATCATTCTTGTAATACTCATGGTTCTGCTAAGCGGTCTACATCGTCCTAACTACGCTGGTGGCATGTGATATAAAAACACTCAAACATACACACATACATTCATTCAAATACACACTTCATACTGAAGTCAGTCGTTCCTCTCTTTCTCACTGGACTGTGCTGTTCATCATTTTCCTTTTAAAATCTGAACAGCAGCAGGAAACAGAGGGACTGACTGTGTCCACAGAGTTTAAAATAATATTTAAAAAAATGCACAGTTTTCCCCCTCATACCAAATTTAGCCGATCAGCCAAGACATTTGGGTGTCTGAAGTTTGCCTTAGTTTTAGCACTGGAGCTAAAGGCTAACGTAGCTAACGAGCCAAGATGTACACAAGTATGTAGTAGCTAATTTATAACCTATAGGCATGATGCTATTGTTTACATTAAACAAAAGTAAACTCCTATAAAAAACCTCTCAGGTTTAATACGGTTGAAAGTAAGAGGACTTTTATTATGGAGAAATGAGGCTGAGGCACAAAGATAAAGTGTTAAACGCATTAACTGTGATGTCTAGACAACTGTGATGGTCTTCAAAAATGAAGAGCAAACCCTCTGTTTTTATGCATTTTGAATAAAAAAAAAATTAAATGCTGAATTTGCCCTAGAAACAAATACAATCCACAAAGCTAAATTGCTTTCCACTGTGCAGCTTCTCCACATTGAAATGCAATCAAAACAGCGAAAGCAGTGAAATACAATCCACCAATGACATTACATTTCCACGTCACATGCAGAATTAGTGAAACCTCTATTACACTGTTGTCATGTCACTTAACCTCTTTTTTGGATTTCAAATGTATTTGCCTTATTGAAATGTAACCAAAACAGTGAAATGCACTGCATGCATGAGATTGCATTTAAACAGTAACATGCAGAAGGATCCATTACACTGATTTAAAAGTACTGCAAGGTGGAAAGCAATAGCAGTGACTGCATTACATTCAAGGTGTGTTGAAATCTAATTCTGACACCAGTGCAGCATTTCGTTTTTTACATGCAAATGCTCATGTACTCTTTTTCATTAAAGAAATCAAGCAATGTAAAAACAGTGTAATAGAGGGTTTGTTTTTTAATTTAGCACATATTTTTTCACATACCTTTGGAAAAATAATGTCATGCGCATTGCATATCATGTTTATCCACTGTATGGAGTGCTTCAACTCGTGTTGAGTTGTTGATTAATCTCTAATAGACTTTGTGTTTACTAAAAACCTCAACATAGTCAGAGGCAATCTGTGATTATTTTGAAGGCACACACAGTGATAACAAATGAATAAGCCTCCGTTACTTTGTTAGCTGCATTAGCCTCGTAGTTCCAGTGCAAAGCTAAAACATCTAACTTTAGATTCCAGTCATGTCTTAGCTAATCAACTACATAAGTTAAGGAGAAACTATATATTTGTTTTTCTCTACCAAACTTTCATTTTAACTATACATCAAGAGCTTAAGGAAAGGAAGAATAAAAGAAGATTAAAACTTGCAGTTGGCCTTAAGGAACCAATTTCTTGGCCAGCAATACGTGAACCAGACTGCAATGTGGATTAGTAGGGAGATTGTTTGAAAATATCAATATGGAAATAAAATTGTGAGAGCTATTTAGAATATATTTTAATGTAATACATTGCATATTCGAATATTGTGGTCAGTAATGATTATAAGTAATTGTACTATCAGCACTAAAAGTGAGGAATTTTTTTTTATTTCTCCATCTCACAATATAGTGCAAAGCTGGAGTAGAAACTGCAAAGCGCCACCCAAATCCTCAGGCTACGGCTCAGAACCTCAGCAAGAATTAACGACCAACTGTCATAGCCTACAGTTATCCACTAATGAATTGCACTGATTGATTCATTTGAATAATTGGAAGCCACATTTCTAAAACAAACAGTTCAACCGGTCTGAGACAGCTATAGGTCTGTCAGACTCGACCCAGAGTGGACAATTTTAGTGGCACTAACTAATTTACGTTTTCTTATACAGAGGTAATGTTGATTTTTGTTCTACAGATTTTGTGGATTTTAGATTTGGATCATCCTCATCTGTAATGTGGAATAAGCTTAATTCCAGACTGACCAGCTGGCCGGCCACTTTTACTATCAAAGACCAAATGAAAGCATTTAAAAACAGCCCAGCGTTTTTCAACAGGATTATTTCTAAGAAGAGAGCTGGTTGAGCTTAGCTAGTAGTTAGCTAAGTTTAGTCGGTTGGCTTAAGCTAGTGAGTTTTAACTTGTTGGACTTAACTAGTTACATGGTTTAACTAGTATTTAGCCAAGTTTAGTTGGTTGGCTTAAGCTAGAACGTTTTAGCTTGTTGGACTTAGGTAGTTACATGGTTTAGCTAGTAGTTATCCAAGTTTAGTCAGTTGGTTTAAGCTAGTAAGTTTTAACTTGTTGGACTTAACTAGTTACATGGTTTAGCTAGTATTTAGCCAAGTTTAGTTGGTTGGCTTAAGCTAGAACGTTTTAGCTTGTTGGACTTAACTAGTTACATGGTTTAGCTAGTAGTTATCCATGTTTAGTCAGTTGGCTTAAGCTAGTAAGTTTTAACTTGTTGGACTTAGCTAGTTACATGGTTTAGCTAGTAGTTAGCTAAGTTCAGTTGGTTGGCTTAAGCTAGTAAGTTTTAGCTTGTTGGACTTAACTAGTTACATGGTTTAACTAGTATTTAGCCAAGTTTAGTTGGTTGGCTTAAGCTAGTAAGTTTTAACTTGTTGGACTTAACTAGTTACATGGTTTAGCTAGTAGTTAGCCAAGTTTAGTTGGTTGGCTTAAGCTAGAACGTTTTAGCTTGTTGGACTTAGGTAGTTACATGGTTTAGCTAGTAGTTATCCATGTTTAGTCAGTTGGCTTAAGCTAGTAAGTTTTAACTTGTTGGACTTAACTAGTTACATGGTTTAGCTAGTAGTTAGCTAAGTTCAGTTGGTTGGCTTAAGCTAGTAAGTTTTAGCTTGTTGGCTTGTTTGGTTGAGCTGTTAGCTAGATGGGTTTAGCCAGCTACATGCTACTTTTTGTTGTTTTTTACATTTCCAGCTGAAAAATAATCAAAAGCATCCACAAACTATACAGGGTGGACAATAGAAAAGGCGTTTATCAGTGAAATAGTGGGGTGGGTGTGAATGGCTGGAGCTGCTCCTGAAGTGATGCTCGCATGGTTGAGTACCCTGAGTCGCTTATCTGCTTTGGTTTTGTTGGTGTGAGTAAGCTGTAAAGAGCTTTAGGCCTCTGCTTTATTCTTCGAATGATCAGCCTGAGTCAGACTCTCCCCAGCCTCCTCTTCATCCTCCGGAACCTGCAGAACAAATGAAGAAACGAAGATGAACATTCACCACAGACTTCACTCACTTTTATTCAGCCCTGGGTTGCTGGAAAGCAACGTTCAAACCTGCTGAAATGCCCTAAAAACACCCAAAAATGACACCTTAAACAGCTTAAGGTCTTTTTAACCAATATATGAATTAATGCATGATTTATCGAACAGCTTGAGAGCACGTTATTTGCTGATGTCTCACTTTTCAGAGACTTGCAGACAAGTATTTACGCTGTGCCCAGAGGGCCGTGTCTGTCTTTTCAAACAGAGAAACTATAAATAATTTCAATAAAATAATTTCTTTTTTCATTTAAGATCAGAGCGGTTTGGTGTGAAATGTTAGAGACCAGAGAGATAAAATCTGAAAATCTGAAATAATATTTTTTTTCTCTGGGGACTATTTTGCCTAATAACTCCCTGCATGTATCCCTCTACCATGAACAGACTTTAGTAGTAGAGGCATTTACTGATTCGGCTGCCTGGTTCCTATCAATAACAATGTAAAGAAGTCTGAGTTGGTGTGTTTACCTAGAACGGAGCATTTCACAATTTTAACTGAACCAGTCAGAACACTGACTGCAAGCAGTGAACAGCAAACTTCAGGAGCAAAATGAATCAGATGAATCATACTCTTGTTATCAGAGTAGGCTACAGCTGCAGATGCCTACCATTCAGAAATTATACAGTCCGTGAAATCAACAAATAAAATCAAGTGTTCTGGCTGCAATCCAGCTCACCTCCCAGTAGATGGAGTCGTCAAAGCAGTTCTGGTCCGCTGGCTGGCCCCAGAATGGAAGCTTCATTATGAGGCCTAATAAAATGTCAAAGTACTCTGATTATTCAGAGACAAAACACACAGACTGCTGTCTGTAACTACCATGTCAGTGTCACTGCTGTACTGAGAATGGTTCACCACCCACATAACATATGGACAACATCGGCCCTGTGGTCAGAAGCTTACCAGTGATGAATGGGGTAGAGAGGGCAGATGGACTGTGCAGCTATAAGGTAGGTGTTTCTAATAAAGTGGACAGTTAGTAGAAGTAAAAGGTAGGTGTTTCTAATAAAGTGGCCAGTGAGTGGAAGTACAAGGTAGGTGTTTCTAATAAAGTGGCCAGTTAGTAGAAGTAAAAGGTAAGTGTTTCTAATAAAGTGGCCAGTCAGTGGAAGTACAAGGTCGGTGTTTCTAATAAAGTGGCCAGTGTGTGGAAACACAAGGTAGGTGTTTCTAATAAAGTGGCCAGCCACTGGAAGTACAAGGTAGGTGCTTCTAATAAAGTGGCCAGTGTGTGGAAACACAAGGTAGGTGTTTCTAATAAAGTGGCCAGTTAGTGAAAGTACAATGTATAAATATATATTTATATAAATCACTTACCTGTGATTGCTCCCCCAACCAGGGCAAAACCAAGAGATGAAGCCAAAGCTGCAGCCTGAATACCAGGAGTCACGCTAAAAGGAAAATAAAATATAAACATATAAAGAAATATCATACCGGCTGATTCCTTACAGACACAAGAACTAATGTCATTCAGAAATGTGCAGTTCTGGCAAAGCTCTTTCACTGAGACTGGTCCTTCACATTATGTGCAAAGTTCATTTGTGTTACAGAGGCTATTTAAACTTTAAAATCATTTACATCCTCTTAAAATAATCACTCTCTAGCATGTGTAAATGGACAGGATCAAAAATGCTAGTCTCTGTAAGAGATAAGTACAGATCATAGACTTAAATACAGAATTATACAAGTAGTCTATATTTGTTTTGGAGTTCACATCACTGTGTTTTCATCATCATCTAAATGAGCCAGTTGTTGTGAATCTTGTGACTGACACTTGGTAGCCCCGCTAGAAAAGCCAGTATAGACCAGTGCAACTCATCACCAGCAATACCAGCATATCGCTGCTGTCGGGAGAAAACCTCGTATCTCCAAAATGGTAACTTTACAGGAGAAGGAAAAAACATACTTCACTTTCAATGTAAGTCAATGGAACCAGAATTTCTCCCGTGCCATTTTGGGTCATTTCTTTTAGGCCATTCATCATAAAATTGGCAAACAATGTAAAGAGTGACAGATACTTTCAAATTATGTCAAAAACTGAAAAATGCCAAAAATGGAGATACAAGGTTTTCTTCCGACAGCAACGATATGTTGTTTTTGGATGCTGGTATGCTGAGGTGACCAGCTAAACCAGAACCAGACCAGCGATAGACCAGCATGAAATGATTTCTGGTCTGTGCTGTTTTTTTCAGCAGGCAAGGTTTCATAAACTTTTCACAACATTTACAAACATATATAATGATAAAAGTTGCTAGCATTGTGCAGAGAGAGGTCTTAACCCCATATTGGCCAGGGCCCAAAGTTTTATTACACATTTCTATGACCTAAAAATAGCTCAGCCAGTTTTCATTATAGTGAGTTATAAATTAACAGTAGCTGGCTAGGTAGCTGAATATAGTATCCAGTGCAGTAGCTACCATTGATAATCTTGAGATTTTTGGAGGACTTTACGCTTGTGAAGAGAAGAAATGTAAAAAATGAGCATTGTTTAGTCTGGTTACTTCTACATTTGCTTTTTATTATAGGTGTTCAGTTTACTTTTACAGCATTTGGCTGACGCTCTTATCCAGAGCGACTTACAATTTGATCATTTTATATAAGTAGGCCGAGGCAGGGTTAGGAGTCTTGCCCAAGGACTCTTATTGGTATAGTGTTTGCCCAGGTGGGGATTGAACCCCAGTCTACAGTGTAGAAGGCAGAGGTGTTAACCACTACACTAACCAACCATTGTTTTATATCAATGCTATTTAAGAACTGCATGCTGTTGTGGTTTTGGGTCTTGGCGGAATCAGTTAGGTCACTAAAGGACATTTCAAGAAGAGATTCTAAACAGAACCTTTTTAAAGACATTATAAAGAACCATTAAAAGTGAAAAATGGTTTGGTACAGATTAGTAATTGAAAGGTTCTTTAGTGGTTCTTCTGTGGAACTTCTCTAAAGGAAGCTTTCTGGTTCAACTTGGCATCAACTTTGACTGTACAGCTGTGTGGATCCATGCATACATACTAAGTGTTGCAGTGACCTTAATTTTAGACACATTTGCATGAAATACTCCTTTAATGTTGTTTAAAATAATCTGATTTGGCCAGAATCAGTAACAGTCATGTGTTTTAGATCAATGCATGTTTTCAGCAGCTGATTAGCTGCAGATAAATGCGATCAGCGAGTCCCTCGTCCACTAAAGAGCCGACAGTTGGAAGGAAACAGCTTGCACAGGTGTTTTAATTTGTAAGCTACAGATGTTTCACAACATCAAACCTTTAGACTTTTAACAGTCAACACATGATCAAAATGAATGAAGGAGCATATCTGAGCAATGCACGCTAATGAGCCTATTATACATTCATACATTATACATTTAGAATGAACTTTGCAGCTGTAAACAATGCTGGATTATCTACAATATATATTTTCTTTTTGCTCAGATTTTAGTCAAAAATTAAAACACTGGAGGCAGAAATGTGTGTTCTCTTAAACTGTAAAAAACTTTCAGTTTCAGTTTCAGCATGTTTAGTCAAATCACGTCCACTGTATTTTCAACATCTGACAACTATAATGCAGCTTAGCTCCACTCACAACCTTGTTATTTTATGTCCAAATATGCCTATATCCCTTTACGACATTTACAGAAATAATGCATGTTTCCTGAGATCGCACTACATAATGCAGTTCTGAGGCTTGTTCTTAAAACTCTTTCACTGCAGTTTCACGTCTGGGACATGTCAGTAATAAATGGGCAAAGATTCACTGTGATCTCTATTGTTTTAAAAAAAACACCTGTTGTGTTCTGGCCTTAAAGTGAACATCTAAAGTGATATAAGTGTAGTAATAAACCCCAAGGTGACATGTTCATATCCTGAATCCCTCTACTAGTGTATTTATTTCAGTTCAACCTTCTTTCCAGCATTAATGAGTTTCCCTGTATGTGCTGCTGTGCTGGTCTTACTGTTCTTTCCTCCCCAGCAGTGCAGCCAAAATGCCAGCCAAACCACCCAGAATGCCAGGCATGCCGTGCAGGTTATGAACTCCGCAGGTGTCCTGGATGCCCAGGTTGGATGCAAGAATTGGCTACAGAGAATACATGGAAAGAAAAAGGTAGAAAAAGATGAATATGCTGTCTGATTAATTAACCTGGTTTTGCTAACGTGTGCCATGGGAAATTATTCCACTGGTGCAGCAATACCAGCAATACCAGTGCAATGTAGGGCGTCTTCAGCATACTACACTGGACAGTGCTCGTGGGAACATATCAATCAAGAGCAAACCAAACAAAAGCAGCTTGGTGGAGCTCCAGTTCAGCTTGAGAGCCTCCACTGTAACAAGAACCCATGAACTATAAAAAATTTCATTAAGCTAAATCAATGTAATCAAGTCTTCAATAAGTGAAATCGATATTAATCCAACACTAAATAAGTGAAATCAGTATTAATCAAACATTCAATAAGTGAAATCAGTATTAATCAATCCTTCAATAAGTGAAATCAGTATTAATCAATCCTTCAATAAGTTAAATCAGTATTAATCAATCCTTCAATAAGTGAAATCAGTATTAATCAATCCTTCAATAAGTTAAATCAGTATTAATCAATCCTTCAATAAGTGAAATCAGAATTAATCAATCATTCAGCTAAATCGGTTTAATCAGTCCTCCATTAAGCTAAATCAGTTTAATCAGTCCTTCATTAAGCCAAATCGGTTTAATCAGTCCTTCATTAAGCTAAATCAGTTTAATCAGTCCTTCATTAAGCCAAATCGGTTTAATCAATCCTCCATTAAGCTAAATCAGTTTAATCAGTCCTTCATTAAGCCAAATCGGTTTAATCAGTCCTCCATTAAGCTAAATCAGTTTAATCAGTCCTTCATTAAGCCAAATCGGTTTAATCAGTCCTTCATTAAGCCAAATCAGTTTAATCAGTCCTTCATTAAGCCAAATCGGTTTAATCAATCCTCCATTAAGCTAAACCAGTTTAATCAGTCCTCTGCGTGTGTTTGTGAAGTGTAGATGCGCATACGGAGAGGAATTTGAAGCCGAGAGTGGAGATGACTCCAGCGGTGACTCCGATCACCATGGCACCGAAAGGGCCGATGTTCATATCAGCGCACGTGCCAACAGCAACTCCACCGGCCAGCGTAGCGTTCTGAATATGTACCTGCAAAACAATGGATCATTTTTAATAACAAAGCCGTACACCTGAAGAGTCTATGCATTGCTGCAATACATGCTCTATAAAAGATGATCAAATAAATCAGTGTGTTAATAATAATCACACCAAACCAACCTTACACCAGGCAATGTAGGCTTGTTTGTAAACATTGTTTAAAAACATAATGATCATGTAAATTGGACCAGATATTAGAACCAGAACTATCCTTTTTATAAAATGGTTATGTTCAGACTGCCAGTCAGGACAGCAAAAAAAACAAACAAATATCTGGAGGTGGTTTGAAATGTGATTCTAAATAAGTCTTAGTCTCATTCTAGCCTCTCAAATCGTATTTCAAAGTGTCGTATCCAGCATGATGGACAAGAGAATTTGGAGGAGTTTGAAGGGCGACATGATACACCCAGAGCTGGTTTATGAGGAGCCTGGCTTCCTATTTCACTTGTTATGTCAAAACAGGACAGCTAAACGCCAGACGGTGCCCACAAGCAAGTCCTCAATGAATGTGGGTGAACGGAACTAAATGTCTAAAAAGGAAAAGTTAAAATAGTATTAAATCATTCCCACAGAACTTTCCTTTAGTTTTAGAAAGTAGAAGAATGTATTTCACTAAAGAAATAATGAAAAAACTCACCTGAAATTACTAAAATTAGTGCTACTGAGTGCTGATTGGACAGCGAGCGTAGCAGCTCACTGGTTGTTCGTGCTCACTGATGTCATGGATGTACATGGGGCAACTTTAGTTTAAAAGCTCTTAAAATATAACAGCAATAACAGGTTTTATGCTATTTTGTATTCAATAAAAATGTTTAAGCATTTAGAAACTATGATTTTTCTCAAATGCTCCATCTTGATGAATTGTTTCGGGACTCGCTTGGGAGCGCCATCTAGTGTTTGAGAAACCCAGAAGAAATTACAGAGCAGCGATTCTCCTCTCGACCAGTTCTCTGATGCACATCCATCTCTCATGCATCTGTGTTTAAAATCCATGTCACCAGCATAGCTATGTAGTGGCGGACGCCTATGTCGTTACCACGGCAACCCATGTAGACAGACTGAGATGTCTGATATATTTTAGACATAGAATTAGATGTAATTTTCCCAGTTTTTACAGAAAAATAAGAAATGGTGCCGATTTTAATGCAGTATTGATTGCATGTCATTGTTTCCTTTTTGCATTACAGTTTACAATATGTAATTATCGGTCAGTCTGGAATTGAAAGTCCATTCAGTCACTTTTCTCTCACCATGTCCAGTTTTCCTTTATGTTCCACCAGGCTAGACATTGCATAGGCCGCCAGTGCACACGCAGCCAGAGAGAAGTAGGTGTTGGTGATAGCCATGAGCTGTGGAGTTCCAGGCTCAGCAATAGCGGAGTTAAAGCTGGGCCAAAACATCCACAGGTACACAGTACCTACAGGCAAATAGACAACACAGTCAGATGGAGGATTTTTAACCTATTCAGTTCCACCTGCTAGCTGGGTTTCCCTCCACCACTCGATGATGCTAAGCTTCGTGGGTGAAGGCCAGCATGAGCTTCCTCCAAGACACCAAAACAAGGCCAAAACATCCACAGGTACACAGTACCTACAGGCAAATAGACAACACAGTCAGATGGAGGATTTTTAACCTATTCAGTTCCACCTGCTAGCTGGGTTTCCCTCCACCACTCGATGATGCTAAGCTTCGTGGGTGAAGGCCAGCATGAGCTTCCTCCAAGACACGTGAAGCTCCAGACTGGCTCTAACGCAGAAGTCAGTGGACAGCTCAACATGCTTGGAGGAGAAAACTAACTGTTTATGTTGTTACACCAGCTAAGAGAGTGTCCAGAGAGTAGAGTCAATGGTCAACAGTTATGCCACTCAGGAGCCCAGCTGGAGGCTTGTGATGAATATCTTGCATCACCTCAAACCTTTAAAACACGTCAAGTCAACTTCTGCCTGATTTCTCTTTTATAGTGTATAATGCCAGATACACGTCATACTTCACCAGATCCATCCACAGCTGCTGTCTCTGGCTGTCAGTGAGGAAAACCTGAAACATTTTCATGCTCGCTGCACACACATGATTTCACGTTCAAGTTGAATTACCAAAGAGAATAAATATGTTCTGATGAAGATTACTTAAGTTCATTAAGTCAAATAAGTTTAATCAGTCCTTTATTAAGTTAAATGAATTCAATGCTTCATTAAGTTAGTTTGGTTTATTCTGTCCTTCATTCATTTAAATCTGTTTAATTAAACCTTTCATTAAGTTAACTCGGTATAATTAATCCTAGAGCTATAGATGAAGAAAACCATGCAGTGGCTGGAACTGCACTGAGTAGAAGACCTAAGAATGGGCTCTCCTAACCAGCTCACAACAAACAACACAGCAAGAGCTTGGAGTTTTCCATGCATCTCTGTTTTTGTAAAATTGAAAAATTCACAGAAAACCTGGATTGAAATGTATAAAAAAGCTTAAATATTGCAAAAGAAGCTTTTTAAAGCTTGGACACGTTAATTTCCACTGACTTAGGCCCTCATTAAATGGTGCTCCGCTCTGTGTCTCTGAGCACTTAACATTTGAGTGAGATTTGGAACGAAAACGCAGCTCCTGATGTTTCAGAGTGCATCGCAAGATGTGTGACATAACTGCCTGGACCATTGGTTGTCATTATATAACCATATTTTACATTTATGGCAGACACTCTTATCCAGAGGGACTTACAATTTGATTATTTTTACACAGGTAGGCAAAGGCGATGTTAGGAGTCTTGCCCAAGGACCCTTATTGGTATAGTGTAGGGTGTTTGCCCAGGTGGGGATTGAACCCCACTTTGCAGCGTAGAAGGCAGAGATGTTACCCACTACACTAACCAACCATCCGTATAAACCATATGATGTAACGTGGAGGTGGTGGACATACCGATCATTGCAAACAGGTCGGAGTGGTAGACAGAGCCTTCGTTGTCGTGGCCGTTCCGGAGGCCAGGGCGATAAAGAACGCGAGCCACAGCGAGCCCAAAGTACGCTCCGAACGCATGGATGGTCATAGAGGCTCCAACATCTGAGGCCTGAATACAGAAGAATATTCCTGTATTATTGTCATTAATAAACCTCAATGACTCAAACACATGACGTGATACTTTTGCAAAAAAAGTCAAATTAAATTAAAATGGACAAAAGTTCAGACAAACCAGGCTATGAGAAGACTACTACAATTTTGTCTATGCTAATACACTTTAGAGTCATACAGTGTCAGAAACCACATAATCAAGTCTATTAGAGATACTGAACAGCTCCACACGCTTTGAGGTGAGTGCGATGGTTTAGGCAGATGGGCTGTTATGAGCTACAAGATTAGCTACATTAGCCTCCACTGCTAAAAAGTACAGAAGCAAACTTCAGACATGTCTTGGCTGATTAACTACAATGACCTATGGCTTCTGTTGACTGTTGGCCCACTTTTGCCTGAAACGGTGGACCCAAAGTAAGAGGAGTGCTGCTCCCACATACAGCTGTGGTACAGCTGTGATCTTGGTCTCATTTGAATGATAACACTCAAGTACAAACTCGACTTCCAATGCTGGTAGACTAAGCTGGATGGACTAAGAAGTTCTCCTGCAGCTCTATAAGCTCCACAGCACTTAAGCAGTTTTTTGACTTGGATGATTTTGTACTTTTACTCAAGTTGTTTTATTTGAAGAAACCTTTACTTTTACTCATGTCCTTATTGTACCCAGGTGCCAGGACTTTTACTTGAGCCCTGATTTAGGCCACTCTACCCACCTTTGATTGTTACTGCTGTGAATAACATATCATAAAATGATCTGCAGACGTGAATCCTGAGACATTTTCTAGCAGTATATTACATAACTGTATTGCTGGGTGGTTTGAAGCATAAAAATGATGCATAATCAGAACCAGAACCATAAATGAACACTTTGATAGAAGAATGAAGAATGGTGGTGGTACCAGTACAATCTACAAATGTTATTTACTCTCATGAAAAACTCATAGTGTATATGCAGTTATATGCATTGTACACTACCTACTCCTAAAGGAAGATAGAGTAGAAATTTCATTTCATTCAGAGGTCTGCTTGCACTGAGATCTGCTTCATTGCCACTTTGGAGCGAGTTTACCATTTAGAAGTTTGGAATTGCTTGTCATATTAACAGTCTGCGTTCGTTTCTATACAATAAAAAGCTGAATTTAAATATCATATTTACCAAAGAATGTTTTTGTTTGATGTTTTATTCAATATTACAAGAATTCTTGTAATACTGAATAATTTTTGTTGTTTATATTAACTATACTTCAAGTTATCTGCTTTGAGGTGGCATCTCAACTTTTGAAATATGATTAATTCTAGACTTTTTTTAAACGTATTGATGGCGTTTGTCTTTAGGAGATTTGGTGGGGACTAAATGAATGAATGAATGAATGAATGAATTAATGAATTAATGAATTAGTCGCTAACGTACCCCCAGCACACCGACAGCCAGGTGCTCATTGAGGCAGAAGGTGGTGATCTCCAGCAGGGTCATGATGAGCAGCTGCACTGGACTGGTCTTCCCTAACACAGCACCAAACGAGATCAGCACCGTGGCTGTGCTGAAGTCTGCATTGATCATTCTGTAAAGAGAGAATACAACATCACAGCCAATTCAGCTTGAAGACCAGCTCTTTTGCCCGCATCTCCCCAGGTAGCAACATTATAACGTCACTGGTCTGAATGACTCCAGTAACATTAATGGTTCTATACAGCTGTGCAAAGTGTGGCCTGTGGGCCAATGTGGGAACATGAGGATCTTTAAATTTGGCCCACCAGAAAGCTACCCTAACACCTCCTCTTCACCCAACGAGAGAATACATACATTTGTATAATATAAGAAATATTATACTATATCTAACTGTTTGAGGGTTCAGTCATGCCTTCAACTTTTAGTGGTAGTATTATGGGAGACTGAATGGTGGAGGGGAGAGAACATAAGGTGGAGTTCTGGGTGGTTCTACTTGGAGTTAGAAGGCTGGACACCCCTTTGTAACTGTGTTAGGACTGACTCAGGAGGAGATGGGGTGGCAGTGGGGACTATGAGAACTTTGTCATGGAAAGCAGAAGTTAAGAATGGGAATGTATAGGGTTTTAGATTGGAAAGAGGAGGGGTTTCAGGTAGATAGACAGATAGACAGACAGACAGACAGACAGACAGACAGACATCCATTTACTTTTCAATGGAAAGCTTGATCTTTCCATCATCCAGGTGCCAGATGTTCTGCAGCAATAAACCCCACTGCAGGCCGAAGGCAGCCAGCAGCAGGTTGATGCCCACACTGCTGAACCCGTATCTTTTCAGGAAGGTCATGAGAAAACCGAAGCCAATGAAAATCATCACATGGACATCCTGAAACACTTAAAGCACAGACAGAGAGAAGATTGAGAGAAGATCACTCCACACAAGCCTAAAAAAGCTGAAATGAGCACCTTGTTTGTGATCAGTCATGGTTAATGACCAGTGATGGTTACTGACCAGCTTTAGTGGTCAGCCCACCACTTTAGGCACAGTTGAAGATTACAATTATACAGGCTTTCCAAACAGAACAGAACCACATCAACGTTGTTGTGTTTTGTGTGGTGGTAACACTATTTTAACGGTCCACTGTAGATGCTTGGCTTTAACTGAAATAAGAAAATTTATATCACATTTATCGTAAATTTCCTCTAAACCTAATATAGATTCCCTACACACAGTGCAAAAGTCAGAGGCTCTTTATTTATTTCATTTCTGGCCAAAATGGCCAATAACTACATTTTATTATTTTTTCATCATTCAAAAAAACGGAAACAGCTTTCCAGCTTTCATTCTTGTGAGGAGACTCACTTTCAGTTTCTCAATGAAATCTGCAGACACACCTCCAAAGTTCAGTCTAACATTTTCTGCTTCTCAGCATCCATCTCCACAGCTCATATTTCCAGTTTAGACACAAATACTTCCTTTGTGAGTGTCTCCTTTTCTCACTGAGGTTCTCGACAGCTACACATCCTTTCAGACCCATAGCACTAAGTCGTCTTCTCACAGTGGAAGGATGGACAGAAACACCTGTGGATGTTTTCAGATCTGAAGCAGCTTGATTTTCTCCTCTCTCTCAGAGATGAAAGCTTTAAGCGCTGCTTATCTGATGGGGACAGTTTTGGTGTCTACCAGATGGTTGTTAGGAGTCCCATTTCCTGGAAACACCTGTTTGACTTTTCCCTTCATTATTTTTTTTGTTGTTTCATTAGGGCAAATGGATTATCTTATATATAATATGCTCAAGAATATTGCTGGAATTGAATAACTTCTATTAAAGATCTTTAACCAGAGATTAAAGAAATGAAGAGTAATCTCTGACTTTAAAAAAAAGACGAGGTCTTTCAGATTTGCTACAGAATGATAAGAGACATGAAGTATATAGAACCCTCTTCTGTGCAGTCTGGTGGGGGGTTTAGTGGAGGATCCATCTCCTCACTGAAGTTCTGTCTTTGGATCACAGGATATAAACTCCATCAAGGAGCTGATAATAATCAGGACTGTTTGCCAAGTGCTTTCTGAGGGCCCCATTTCCACTTGGCTGGAGACTTTAAACAATACAGTAGGAGGTGTGCAAGGTGTGGTGTGTCTGTTGGAGGTAAAAGACGTGCGCCCAGTTTCCTCAGCATGTCCGCTGACCATTGAACTTATTAATAAAAGAAGATATAAAAGCTGTACTGGAGGAAGCCAGACAGCGGCGTTTTTGCTCCAGACTCCACATCTGCTAAACCTATTAAGGTACAACAGCTCAGAACAATTGTGTCCACATCCTTTTGAGGTCCAACGCTCAGAAGGCTGGGAATGAGTGAAATTACCTGCAACACGTTACTTGAATACTTCATTGGCCTAGAAGAGCCACTTTCACTGACTGACTGACTGACTGACTGATGCACTTTGTTGAAACACAAGGAGTGTAGTTAGCCTTCCACAGATGGTGATAATGCACCGTAATGTGGTCTGCCAACTGTAATTTGCTCAATATAAGAAGCAGCCAAACAACAGGCCAAGCCCCAAGCACAGAGAGCTCGAAGCCCAAGCCTCTCGGCTCCAAGAAGTCGCAATGACCTCTTATGCCACATTAGCTAAGCTAAGGGTAAGACTGTTGTGTTTGATGTGTGTACGTGTGCTTGCTTGAAATATTATGCTGTGAGGGGCCGCAATCTGACAAAGTTAAGTGCGAGCTGAGGGAGCTCCTTTTCGGCTTTTTTCAGCCAAGTGAGCATGTTGAATCAGCATTAGCCAAGAGTGAGCTGTAGGAAATGTGGGAAAAGAGCACTGTCACGATTGGCCCCTCCCAGTCCAGTCTATGTGCTTTTCGTTTTGATCCCAGTCCGCCCCTTGTTTGGTTACTCTGCCCCTGATTGTTCCTACCAGTGTTTCTACCTGTGTCTTGTGATCCCTAGTTAGCCCTCAGGTATTTAAGCTCCGTGTTCTCCCCTGTGTGTTTGCAGGTCTTTGTCGTTAGATGTTTGGCTGTTGTTTGTTGGTTCAATTTTGGATATTGGTGTTCTTAGTTATGTCTGTCCACCCTGAGCTCGGTATTGATTATTGGAACCTGGACGTGCTCGACCACGACCCTGGATTTGCCCATAATAAAAGTCGCTTATCTCAGCACATGCGCCTGCCTCCTCGCTCCCCGGCATTACAAACATAAAGCACAGCCAACTTTAAGTGCAGAGTACAGTTAGCAGAGTTTTACCACTAAAGGCGGGCAATTGGTTTTCCAGTGTTTAGATCATAAAATGTCATAAAATGTCACAGGAAGAGTTAATTAAACCAAATGATAAACGAAATGGGGAGCATAGCCCCATTATTTGCTATTAAAGTGAACTTTTAACGAATGGTAGTTAATACTGCATCCTCTGTTTAGATGGTCACTTAAGCAGCCTTTTTCCCACCTTGCAGCTGGGAATTGGTGATTTACTTTCACTTTCTCACACTGGATTGAGCTTATGAGATGGCGAGATTGTCTGTTTAAGATGCTACAGATTTGTTAGAGGTTTAAAAATTAATGTAGGTGTAAAGTCATGAGAATTGTGAGATTACTTTTCCCTGGACGTAATAAGTAAGTAAAGTGCCCCCCTTACAGTTCGAGAGAAGTAGTAGTCTATAGTGGAATTATAGTTCTTGAAGAAGTTTGCATGTCTAGCTAAAAACTTTGAAAAGTTCACTTTGGACCATATCTGAGCTGGTAAACTTCCCTCTGGAGTGTATTTATATATTGCTGCTCTTAGATTGGCTTGACTGTAAAAATGCTCACACTACTAGAGGCTTTATAATGGTAATACTGAGCCTACAAGTGTGGACCGTGGGGTTTGAGGGGTCATGTACTGACAACTGCGTCCACATCGCTTTTAAAGTGGCTGTCCTTGCCATTATTCACCAAGAGATGCAGAGGGGAGAGCGGACAGCCTGGTGGTCCAGCAAAACTGGTCTTGTTTAACGGGAGACACTGTGTGCTGTTCATAACCATATACACTTTGATCTTGTTGAGGTATGTAAAAACACAAAGCTGATTGAAATTCTCCTCCATACCTTCTAAATTTCATTTCTGCACAGTCCGTTTTTGGCTTCTCACTACTTTTATTCTACATTCAGCTAAAGCTGTAGTTGATTTTTAACCCCTTTGGATCCCCCAGCTGGCCTAAAGCATTGTTACACATTTCTATAAACAAAGAATAGGTTAATATCTTGCACTGAAGTCCCAGCAGCTACTCAATAATAAGCCTCAGTTTGTAACAAGTCTGAATTATTAAGGGGTTAACAAAACGATGTAATACAATCATTAGAAAGATGAAAGATTAGAAGATTAACTCTTACAGCAAACTACTGTTGAGGCAGCTGATTCAAACCAAGGCAGAGAAATACGTTTCTGCTGAGTAATATGACCAATATTGGCTTTTTTGTTTAAGTTTATTGCATTAATAAGCATTATTGCTCCTGCTCTACACTGTCATACCACTGTTAATATTATCATCATAATATAATCAAGTGCCATCCAGTGCAACCTCTGGGGACCATATGGATAGTATTGCTGCAGAATATCCTGTCTGTTTGAGTCTTTTAGCTTTTTAATGTTAGTGCTAATGTATACACCTCAATCTCTATAAACACCCACTGAAAAAAGTGCTGCTCAAATAAATTTGAATGGAATTGAATTGAATGCTCTCTGACTGGAGGTGGAAGGGCCTTGATAGGCTCATGTACAACAACCTGGATTCTTGAAGCACAATGACAGAGATGTGCGGACAGCCAATTAGAATGCAACTGACCAAATCATGATAGCTGTGGCCAAATTACCATATTATTAGGAAAACGGAAACTAAAGTAACTGAATTAGGCGGCATCTGCTGTTCACAGATGTGCTTCTCTGTTAGGAAAAAGATGTTAATTTTTGATGCTGCTACACTGATTTACATTTACATTTATGGCATTTGGTTGACGCTCTTGTCCAGAGCGACTTACAATTTGATCATTTTACACAGGTAGGCAAAGGAGGTGTTGGGAGTCTTGCCCAAGGACTCTTATTGGTATAGTGTAGGGTGTTCGCCCAGGTGGGGATTGAACCCCAGTCTACAGTGTAGAAGGCACCACTACACAAACCAACCATCTGAAAGAACCTGGGAAAAGGAATTTTCTCCTAAAAAAACTCGGCTTTAATGCACAACCTACAAAAACAGCTTTACAGCTAACAAATAGAGCCTGAGATTACTGGCCAAAACATCAGCTGTGCTTTTTAAAGTGTCAGTCTTACTGTACTCTTTCACAGCCTTTGTCTGGAACAGCATCTCCACACTAACCGCTCAGGAGCAATTAAACTGAGATAGAGGCTCAGACTAAACAGGAAAAAGAAAAAGGCACCCAAGATTAAAAATGACAAAATTCCATTCTTATCATAAATACATGCCATGCGAGTAGAAATATCATCTTAGGGCTGCGCCACCCTGACGAACTTTCCAGACATGGATAACTGTTCAGTCTGAGGCGCTGAGTGGACAGTGCAGAAAAGTCCTTTAACATTTTTACTACTTCTTCAACTACTAATACTGATGCTAGGACCACAAGACAAACGCACCATATGAGGAATCTAGAGGTTTCTCAATTTCAGATGGAGCACAAGGCATTATAATATAATTTGAAGTGAATGAATTCTAGTCTCATGTCGTTTTAACCTGTGTAGATCTAACAGGAAGAGAAGTGAGCTGTAACTCAGGACGCTGACTGAAGAACATGCACTTATACGGTATATTATATAATATTCATGGATTTGCACTAGTAGTACTTTATTTGTTAGGAATACTAATGCAAGTGTACTTGGTTCCTATCCAGGCTCTGCCTGCAAGCATGTTCATTCTTAGGAATTGTTGTGAGGTTAAAAACAACAACAATTCAACCTAATGAGAAACTGTAAAACAGACTCAGATTATATGACAACAGCTACATTTAGAGTCAGTTATTCATTTGCCCTATAACTGTACATTACACAAGTGTGTTATATTGTTCTATATCCTTTTGTAAGATCACATTATTAGGTTAGACCGGGAATAGTTTTTGTCGTTGCACATCCAAGCTGATGATTAAATGATGGCAAATTTTAACTGTCCGGTTAGTAAAAAACTCCCAACAGAAGCTGTTAAAGAACACACTGATAGGCGGAGCATCACAGATGGAGTTCTTTTGTTGAGTTTAATTTCATTCAGCTCCTGTTCTGCCTCACTGTTGATCACTCCTCTCACTCTGGAGCTTTAGCATTTCATTTTAGATCAACAGCATCAAAAAAGAGAAGAATGAACAAACTTCAGTTCCTATGCTGGTAGATGCTGGGTGTACTAAGAAGATCTACAGAGTATATCTCAGCACTGCAGGGCTTTACAGGCCTCAGATTTGTTTAGACAGTGTTCAGACTCCTAGTGACCATATGGTTAAAATTTCTCTGTAATATCCTGTCATGTGTTTGGGCCTTTAAACTTCTGAAAGGCTAGTTTATGACCAGAGGTGGACGTTGTGAAGGTGTGTGAAAAATGTCTCTGTAAAAAAGTGGAAATATGGAGGGAAAGTCAAAAGTATTAAAGCTTAAACATACTCAAGTATGCAAATGGAAAACTAACGTTTTAATAGATGAAATTGAGAGTCAGTGCATGCTTATGATGATGATTATTATTATTATTATTATTATTAGTAGTAGTAGTAGTAGTAGTATTAGCAGTAGTAGTAACAGTAGTAACAGTAGTAGTAGTAGTAGCAGTAGTAATAGTAGTAGTAGTAGTAGTGGTAATAGTGGTAATAGCAGTAGTAGTAACAGTAGTAGTAGTAGTAGTAGTAATAACAGTAGTAGTAGTAGTAGTAGTAGTAATAGTAGTAATAGTAGTAATGATAGTAGTAGTAGTAATAGTAGTAGTAGTAGCAGCAGCAGTAGTAATAGTAGTGGTAATAGTGGTAATAGTAGTAGTAGTGGTAATAGTGGTAATAGTAGTAGTAGTATTAGCAGTAGTAGTAACAGTAGTAGTAGTAGTAATAACAGTAGTAGTAGTTATAGTAGCAGTAGTAGCAGTAATAACAGTAGTAGTAGTAGTAATAGTAGTAATAGTAGTAATGATAATAGTAGTAGTAATAGTAATAGTAGTAGTAGTAGCAGCAGCAGTAGTAATAACAGTAGTAGTAGTAGTAGTAGTAATAACAGTAGTAGTAGTAGTAGTAGTAATAACAGTAGTAGTAGTAGTAGTAGTAGTAATAACAGTAGTAGTAATAGTAGTAATGATAATAGTAGTAGTAATAGTAATAGTAGTAGTAGTAGCAGCAGCAGTAGTAATAACAGTAGTAGTAGTAGTAGTAGTAATAACAGTAGTAGTAGTAGTAGTAGTAATAACAGTAGTAGTAGTAGTAGTAGTAGTAATAACAGTAGTAGTAATAGTAGTAATAGTAGTAATGATAGTAGTAGTAGTAGTAATAACAGTAGTAGTAGTAGCAGCAGCAGTATTAGTAATAGTAGTAATAGTAGTATTGTTATTGGCATTAACGTAGGTGCACATACATATGCATTTCTTGCACACACATACAAATCTTCCTAACTGATACTTAAGTATAGTAAGAAAGTACAACTACTTAAACATTTTCTGCCTCTAATCATGATTTCATTGATCTAAGACTGACCAGTTTATCAGCTCCAGTTTGCTCACCCTAGTTCTTTTCATAGATCCATTGATCCCATATTTCATAATTCGGAGTGCATCAGTTCAGAATGGACATGAATGTCCAGGAAAAACAGCCTGTAAGAGTGTGAACGTACTGGAGTAGTGCAATCCAAGACTGTTCTCCATCTAATAACCCCCCAGTGAATCAGACCTTCATCTAAAGGGGTGCTTCTTTCAGGCCGTCTCTTATCCCTGCAGCCTACTTTCACTTATCACAAACAAACAAGTCCTCTTTGAACTGTACGTATTTTTTAGCTCCCCTTCATGTGTAACTCAGCTCGTGATAAATATCTCAACGGCTTCATTTGTTGCCAAATGGAAGGAAGGTTTCTTTTTTTCCTCCTGGATCTACAGAGTGACTCAATTACATTCTATCAGCTGTAATTTGGTGCTTGACGACAGAGCTTATCCATGTGTGATTTTTTCAGAACAGCATTCCTCCCCCGTTTTTACTTCTTTGAAGCCCTAATCATAAAAGTCTGGAGAGCTGCGCACAACCCTGACTCGGAGAGACCAGAGGACCCCTACAATTTTCCCACCACGCTCCAACATCTGGGACCCCCTCCCCACCCAATCTCTTTCATTTCTGCTGCTTATCGTCTATTTTTCCCTTTTTAGGAAACAGTTTATGCAGACAGGTCAGCAGGGTCATTCAGAGGCCAACATCCTCAACACAATGAGATTCACATTTCAAGACTCAACTGAAGGGAAAGTAATGGCCATGTAGGAGCACGTTGTAGTTCTACAGTTACAGACTGTGGTCCATCTGTTTCTGTGCATACTTTATTACCAGGTTCTTCAGTGGTTAAGACCCCCACAGAGCAGGTACTATTTGGTGACACTAACGTGATGGTGGTGTGTTTGTGTGTGTTGTGCTGGTCTGAGTGGATCAGACACAGCAGTACTACTGGAGATTTTAAACACCTCAGTGTTGCTGAACTGATGAAGGTGATAGAGGATGTCCAACACATACTGTGCAGCAGCAGATGAGCTGTCATCTCTGACTTTACATCTACAAGGCGGACCAACAAGGTAGGAGTGTCTAATAGAGTGGACAGTGAGTGGACACAGTGTTCAAAAACTCCAGCAGCACTGCTGTGTCTGATCCTCTGACTGTAAGGTCAGTGGATTTAATAAAATGGACAATGAGACTAGAAACAAAGCAGATGTGCTTAATGATGTGGCTGGTCAGTGTATTACAGAAATACCCCAGTAATGAATGATCAAACAAAATCAATAAAGCAAACAAAGAACAAAACGTTTCCTGCAATAATGGTTATTTGGTTAAATGTTAGATTATTAAAATGGATCTGGAATACAGGGCATAAATATATTTTGTTTATGACCTCTAAATTAGTTATATAACCTTATGTTTTGGGTCTCTGAACTGCAGATTAACTCTGACAGAAATATTTCCCTGTAGCAGTAGAGCAACATACCTTTTCTATAAAAACCATATGCAGTCTTTGCTCATGTTCCAAACCGTTTATCTCAGCAGTAAGTGATTTTTTGGCCTGTAAATCATCTAAAATAATTTAGTGATAATTAATTAATTATTAATTAATAATGTTAATTAGCCAAATCAGCTGTTGGATTACTCCAAGTAACACTGCTGTTCCTCAAGAAGAGGTTCAGAAAACACCCATTAACATGACATCACTACTACAATCTCAATTCCAATGAAGTTGGGACGTTGGGTAAAACATAAATAAAAACAGAATACGATGATTTGCAAATCCTTTTCAACCCTATTCAATTGAATCCACTACAAAGACAAGATATTTAATGTTCAAACGGATAAACTTCATTGTTTTTTTCAAATATTCACTCATTTTGAATTTGATGCCTGCAACACGTTCCAAAGAAGTTGGGACAGGGGCGACAAAAGACTGGGAAAGTTGAGGAATGCTCAGAAAACACCTGTTTGGAACATTCCACAGGTGAGCAGGTTAACTGGAAACAGGTGAGTGTCATGATTGGGTATAAAGGGAGCGTCCCTGAAAGGCTCAGTCGTTCACGAGCAAGGACGGGCGAGGTTCACCACTCTGTGAACAACTGCGTGAGCAAATAGTCCAACAGTTTAAGAACAACGTTTCTCAACGTGCAACTGCAGGAATTTAGGGATTTCATCATCTACAGTCCATAATATCATCAAAAGATTCAGAGAATCTGGAGAAATCTCTGCAGGTAAGCAGCAAGGCAGGAAACCAACACTGAATGCCCGTGACCTTCGACCCCTCAGGCGGCACTGCATTAAAAACCGACATCATTCTGTAACGGATATTCCCACATGGGCTCAGGAACGCTTCGGAAAACCACTGTCAGTGAACTCAGTTCTTCGCTCCGTCTACAAGTGCAAGTTAAAACTCTGCCATGCAAAGCGAAGCCACATATCAACACCACCCAGAAACGCCGCCGGCTTCTCTGGGCCGAGCTCATCTGAGATGGACTGACGCAGAGTGGAAAAGTGTCCTGTGGTCTGACGCGTCCACATTTCACACTGTTTTTGGAAATCATGGACGTCGTGTCCTCCGGGCCAAAGAGGAAAAGGACTGTCTGGATTGTTTTCAGCGTAAAGTTCAAAAGCCAGCATCTCTGATGGTGTGGGGGGGTGTTAGTGCCCATGGCAGGGGTAACTTGCCCATCTGTGAAGGCCCCATTAATGCTGAAAGGTACATACAGGTTTTGGAGCAACATCTGCCGCCATCCAAGCAGCGTCTTTTTCAGGGACGTCCTGCTTATTTCAGCAAGACGATGCCAAGCCACATTCTGCACGTGTTACAACAGCGTGGCTTCGTAGTAAAAGAGTGCGTGTACTAGACTGACCTGCCTGCAGTCCAGACCGTCTCCCATTGAAAACGTGTGGCCCCTTATGAAGCACAAAATACGACAGCGGAGCCCCCGGACTGCTGAACAACTGAAGCTGTACATCAAGCAGGAATGGGAAAGAATTCCACCTACAAAGCTTCAACAATCAGTGTCCTCAGTTCCCAAACGCTTATTGAGTGTTAAAAGGAAAGGTGATGTAACACAGTGGGAAACACGCCCCTGTCCCAACTTCTTTAGAACGTGTTGCAGACATCAAATTCAAAACGAGTGAATATTTGCAAAAAACAATAAAGTTTATCCGTTTGAACATTAAATATCTCGTCTTTGTAGTGGATTTAATTGAATATAGATTGAATCGTTGTATTCTGTTTTTTTTTTTTTATTTTACACAACGTCTCAACTTCATTGGAATTGGGGTTGTATATCAATATGCTACTTGTGTTTATATAGATTATATTCCTTCCAATAGTGTTTTTCTAAGCGAATAAGCAGAATGAAGAAAGTTCTGTTCCACCAAAATTGTGACCTCTTGTGTCACGTGAAAGCTAATCTCACGCGCCCACGCCCTCCCCCGCCCTGCAACAGGCTGCCTTTCAGAGCAGCCGCCATCAGTGCAGGACAAAGATAAAAAATAACCGTACCATCTACAACTGGATATAAAACCGTGCATCAAAAGTTTGGGGACACCCAGCTATTTTGAAAGTTTCTAATAATTGAGCACAGGCCTTCCCAGTTCTGTATATTAGCCAGCAATAAGTATATCAAACAGAAAGCTTCATTTTTCTTAAAGATCATCTGGAGATAAAGCCAAAAGCCACACAGTTTCTCCTTCTGTTGTGATGTCGGCTCAAACCTTCTAGCTGTTTAAACAAGCTGTGACCCAGAAGAGCTTCAATGTGAGCTTTTAACAGTAGATTGGAAAGGAGATGTGACATCATTATTAATTAACCTGCTCTACAGACCAGGGAAGACACTCTGATGAGCATGAAGCTAAATTTGGCCGAATGATCAGTACATCTGATTTATGATCAGTTAAAACCTTTTGGGTCTTTTTATTGCTATTTGTAAAAGTAACAGTGGGAAAAGAAGGCAACGTGTCCCGAAATACAGAAAAACACACTGTTTATCTGATGGATTTGTTGGGAGCTCTCTCTTTTTGACCCTCTTCTTTTTCTTTTTTCTCTCTCTGTCTCTCCTTCGCTCTCTCTCTCTTTCTCTTTTCACTCTCTCTTCTCTCACTTTCCTTCTCTTTCTCTTTTCTCTCTCTGTCTCTCCTTCGCTCTCTCTCTCTTTCTCTTTTCACTCTCTCTTCTCTCAATTTCCTTCTTTTTCTTTTTTCTCTCTCTGTCTCTCCTTCGCTCTCTCTCTTTCTCTTTTCACTCTCTCTTCTCTCACTTTCCTTCTCTTTCTCTTTTCTCTCTGTCTCTCCTTCGCTCTCTCTCTCTTTCTCTTTTCACTCTCTCTTCTCTCACTTTCCTTCTTTTTCTTTTTTCTCTCTCTGTCTCTCCTTCGCTCTCTCTCTCTTTCTCTTTTCACTCTCTCTTCTCTCACTTTCCTTCTTTTTCTTTTTTCTCTCTCTGTCTCTCCTTCGCTCTCTCTCTCTTTCTCTTTTCACTCTCTCTTCTCTCACTTTCCTTCTCTTTCTCTTTTCTCTCTCTGTCTCTCCTTCGCTCTCTCTCTCTTTCTCTTTTCACTCTCTCTTCTCTCACTTTCCTTCTCTTTCTCTTTTCTCTCTCTGTCTCTCCTTCGCTCTCTCTCTTTCTCTTTTCACTCTCTCTTCTCTCACTTTCCTTCTCTTTCTCTTTTCTCTCTCTGTCTCTCCTTCGCTCTCTCTCTTTCTCTTTTCACTCTCTCTTCTCTCACTTTCCTTCTCTTTCTCTTTTCTCTCTCTGTCTCTCCTTCGCTCTCTCTCTTTCTCTTTTCACTCTCTCTTCTCTCAATTTCCTTCTCTTTCTCTTTTCTCTCTCTGTCTCTCCTTCGCTCTCTCTCTCTTTCTCTTTTCACTCTCTCTTCTCTCACTTTCCTTCTCTTTCTCTTTTCTCTCTCTGTCTCTCCTTCGCTCTCTCTCTCTTTCTCTTTTCACTCTCTCTTCTCTCACTTTCCTTCTCTTTCTCTTTTCTCTCTCTGTCTCTCCTTCGCTCTCTCTCTCTTTCTCTTTTCACTCTCTCTTCTCTCACTTTCCTTCTCTTTCTCTTTTCTCTCTCTGTCTCTCCTTCGCTCTCTCTCTTTCTCTTTTCACTCTCTCTTCTCTCACTTTCCTTCTCTTTCTCTTTTCTCTCTCTGTCTCTCCTTCACTCTCTCTCTTTCTCTTTTCACTCTCTCTTCTCTCACTTTCCTTCTCTTTCTCTTTTCTCTCTCTGTCTCTCCTTCGCTCTCTCTCTCTTTCTCTTTTCACTCTCTCTTCTCTCACTTTCCTTCTCTTTCTCTTTTCTCTCTCTGTCTCTCCTTCGCTCTCTCTCTTTCTCTTTTCACTCTCTCTTCTCTCACTTTCCTTCTTTTTCTTTTTTCTCTCTCTGTCTCTCCTTCGCTCTCTCTCTTTCTCTTTTCACTCTCTTCTCTCAATTTCCTTCTTTTTCTTTTTTCTCTCTCTGTCTCTCCTTCGCTCTCTCTCTTTCTCTTTTCACTCTCTTCTCTCACTTTCCTTCTCTTTCTCTTTTCTCTCTCTGTTTCTCCTTCGCTCTCTCTCTTTCTCTTTTCACTCTCTCTTCTCTCACTTTCCTTCTCTTTCTCTTTTCTCTCTCTGTCTCTCCTTCGCTCTCTCTCTCTTTCTCTTTTCACTCTCTCTTCTCTCACTTTCCTTCTCTTTCTCTTTTCTTCTCTCTCAGTCTCTCTCACTCTCTCGCTCTCTGTCTCTCTCTCTCTCTATCTCTCTCTCTCTCTCTCTCCTTTTCTATCTTTTTTACTCTTCTCCCCCTATGTTGAACCATTTTTGCATGAGATCTGAGTTTAAAGAACCTCTGCATAATGTAAAGGTTTCTAGGAAGAACACTTACATTTGCATAGAACCTTTACATTATGTGAGGGATCGTTAAACCTTTAAAGGGTTCTTCACACTCACAGAAAAGTGGTTCTTCTCCAAAAGCCCATTGTGGCTCCTTCTTTTTAAGAAGGCATGATATAAACTGCACTGTTAACTCCCTTCAGTGCGTCTGATGGCAGCAGCTGAACTGAGTGTTTAGTGCGTGTGCGCTGGGCTGTGCAGAGATAAGCACAACTTCACAGCACTAGAGCAGCCCAATAAACTTGAAGTGTCTCACAAAAACACACATAATTAAAGCAGGATAGAAAAGCTGATCTGGAAAGTACCAGGCTCATCACTTAGGTGATGTAATAGATATATTACATCTTATTAAGGTTACATTGAGCATATAAGCACTTTTTAACTGAAGGACTTTTATTTTATTTTTCTACTTTAAAAATATACAAAGTTCCTCTGGGAAAGTGAATTTAGTCTACCTTTACTTATATAAGGACCACAATTGGGATTTAAGGACCGTTTGGTACCTTTAAGGGAACATTTACAGTGTTTGTACCCAAGGGGGCTAAATTTTACCCTATTTGTCTGGCAGTGCAAGGCCTGTTGTTCAAAAAATACAGTGCAAACAGTGAGCTGTCCTTATAAAAGTGTGTCATAAGTTTTGGACCTGAACATTTAAGGTAATAATCCCATGCATATCCAATATTTGACCGGAAGGTAAATATAAAGTTGTAAAAGCATCACCAAGTATATCACAAGACATTGCATGTGACAAGACATGATCTGTAGGTTTATGAATGGGGTCATTATGTGGCCACATGATAGACAAGTGGAAATAAATGCATGTACATAAACGTGCAAAACTGTGCTTTCAATGTCAGTCATTACAGGAATAACATCACAACCTCACAGCTGAAACACGGTGCTCTGAATGCAGGACTGTAACAGTGGGTACTTACTGGGGTAGAGCGCCACAGGGTTTTCCTCATGATGGTCAGTGCTGTTGTCTTTGTCATGGCCACCTTCATGGTGACTTGTTTTGCCATCATCATACACCACGAAAAGCGCGTACAGGAGAATGGTGACAAGCTCCAGGATCAAGGCCAAAATGGGGAACTTCAGCCTGATGTTGGTGGAGTATGCTGGCATGTTTGGACACTGTGCTGCTCTGACACTCTCCTCACTGTCTGTGCTCTGCCTGCTGTGATCGGGGCAGAGGCTGGGGTGTGGTTTTAAGTTGGCCACAGGTCTGAGGATGACCAATGATAAGAGAGGGTGAGGAAAAGCCCTGTGGTGACTCCCCCTACTGCCCCTCTGCTCATAGAGGGGGCAGGGGGAGGATTCCACTGTTAGCCTCTTGTTTACGCTTTTGTATATAAAAACAAAACAAAACAAAAAAAAAACCAAGTGTCATTTACTGTACAGGAAGACAGTGTTGATGCTGCAGACATACAGTTTGAGCACCTCCAGTTAACTGACATGCTCTGTTCATTTTTTAACATATGTTCTACACATTTCCTATTTATTTTAGATATTACATGTATATGTATTCTATTTTTTAAACGTTTTCCTAATTATCTATTAAAGTATACATAGAATAGAACATGTGCCAGAACTTTTACACAGGCCACATGTATTAATTTATTTATTTCTATAGACGTGTGTTCTCCTAAGTGTGTCAGAGAACATGAAATTTGAGCACGGGTGCTGTTGATCATTGACCTGATATCTTACATTCATTTGGGAGGGATGAATAATATTATAGAGGAGCTAAAGCCTTCCTGAAACTGGCCTAGTGACAGTCCACGCCCTTAACTGAGCACTCAAGCACGGAAAAACATCCAGATACACTGAAGAACATCATCATACATTTGGCTTCCATTTGTTACCTTCCTGTCAGAAAGCGAATCCCCCTCTTCTGCAACATCAGAACCGTCCCCTAAGCACGTTCCATCAAAACTGCTCATTATTCATATAAGAATTACTGTGCGTTTCTAGCACGTACTGAGGTACACACACACACACACACACACACACACACACACACACACACACACACACACACACACACACACACACACACACACACATCATCTAAGCCGCTTCTCCTTCTGGGTCGCAGGGGGGGTGTGGGGGTTTGGCGATGGGGGTTGCTGGAGCCTATCCCAGCTGTCATTGGGCGAAAGGCAGGATGCACCCTGGACAGGTCGCCAGTCCACAGCAGGGCTGTACTGAAGTATTGTTTTTATAATTCTAGAAGCATTTATCATCTCCCTCTCTGTCCATTTGTTTTTCCTTTTATATACTTTGTCATACGGTAATTCCGTCTTGCACGTTTAATCAAATATAAGTATATTTATCTAGTATAAATTACTTATATTTATAAGTATATTTGCCATAAGAAAATCATGTAACACTCTTTTTCATTTCAGCCCTTCACATTTCCTAACAAATAACCCAATAGGGATTTTTTAAAAAGCAAACTTTCCATGTTATTTTGAGTTATATTGAAAGAAAAATGCTTTGCTTCTACCATAAAGTTACTGAGATTTCTTATGGCCACAACAATGTTTATGTTACTGTTATTCCAGATTTATGTGCAGCGTTCACAATTCCTGATTTTAAACAAGGGAAACATGCCTTTTTGTTTCTCTGCTTATGGCTCTGCCTACAACATATAAGCTGCTCACTGCTTATGCCCCAAAGTATGCAGTATTTATGTACATACAATATGTATACTGCTTATACCACTGCATACACCACTTTTTCCACTGTATATACTACTCCATCCACTATATATATACCACTCTAATTACTGTATGTACCACATGTATATAACATTGTATGCTCTGTATCACTTTGTTCCCTATATATTCACTGTATGTGCAACTGTGTCCACTGTATATACCACTCTATTGACTGTATATACCATTGTATATAACACTGTATGCTCTGTACACACCACTCTATTTACTGTATATAACACTATATCCTCTGTATATACCACTGTATTCATTGCATGTATAACTGTATCCTCTATATAAACTGGGCTATAATCCTTTAAATTTTTGCCAACTTTAATTTTACCTTAATATATTATGTTGCCAAAAGTCTTCAGTCACCCATCCAAACTACTGAAGGTGTTCCAATCACTTCCATGGTCACAGGTGTACAAAACCAAGCACCTAGGTATGCAGACGGCTTCTACAAACATTGGACTCTAGAGCAGTGGAGACGTGTTCTCTGTAGTGACAAATCACGCTTCTTCATCTGGCAACTGGATGGATGAGTCTGGGTTTGGCGGTTGCCAGGAGACGGTACTTGTCTGACTGCATTGTGCCGAGTGCAAAGTTTGGTGGAGGGGGGATCATGGTGTGGGGTTCTTTTTCAGGAGTTGGGCTCGGCCCCTTAGTTCCAGTGAAAGGAACTCTTAATGCTTCAGCACCAAGAGATTCTGGACAATTTCATACTCTCAACTTTGTGGGAACAGTTTGGGAACGGCCCCTTCCTGTTCCAACATGTCTGCACACCAGTACACAAAGCAGGTCCATAAAGACGTGGATGAGCCAGTTTGGTGTGGAAGAACTTGACTGGCCTGCACAGAGTCCTGAACTCAACCCCATAGAACACCTTTGGGATGAATTAGAGCGGAGACTGTGAGCCAGGCCTTCTCGTCCAACATCAGTGTCTGACCTCACAAATGTGCTTCTGGAAGAACGGTCAGAAATTCCCACAGACACCATTAAAAATCTGGTAGAAAACTTTCCATAAGAGTTGAAGCTGTTATAGCTGCAAAGGGTGAGCCGACATCATATTAAACCATTAAGAATGGGATGTCACTCAAGTTCAAATGCATTTGAGGGCAGACGAGCAAACACTTTTGGCAATATAGTGTCTATTTACAAGACGCAGCTGTAACTGGTTGGTTTTAAGTTTGGATTGATGGAAGAGTTAAAGCGGCAGAAGGCACAAAAAAGGAAAGAGTGAAAATTAGCAGATTTGATACTATAGCTAGTGTTTGGCTTTTCTTTAGGTTTCTGTTAAACGTTTCCTGCTTTTTCTGACACAGAAAAATGTCAGAACCTGTCTTGACTGGAAACGAAAGGAACAAAAGGGAGGTCTCTGACTTGCATATGTCTCTTTTCCCTTTGAAATATCCAGGAGCCGCTGATGAGGCCAAAATACCATCACTCACTTCTGCCACTGAAGAATCTCATTTTGCGCTGCAGTCCATGTAGTTACTCAATAGCAAGGCATAGGATTCAGTAGGACTGAGATTTTCAGGGGTTTAAAACCTCAGAAATGCTTAATTTCAAATGTGGGTTGGGAGCTTTCCTGTTTTCCCATTTCACTACAATTCTCTCGATTTTGTTCACTGGTCTTCACTCTAACTGTTTGTCTTTGCCATTTTGACCTGTTGGTGTTTATTATTCTTGCTCCCTCCTATTGAAAGTGCAGCTGAATGGCTGATTGATTATTCTGGGCTCTATATGTTTATAATACACTTCACACATCCTAGCAACAACACTCTTAATCCAGTATCTCTGTTTATTTTCACTGATAATTACTGTGTTTGAACAATAGAGTGGAACTATTCTGCGTGTGCCGCTATTATTATTATTCCAGCAGGAAGAATAGCTCATAGGCTGCAGGCCAAATGGATCCAGAGGACCTGTTTAAAAAAATACCTTTTCCTGCCCCAACACTGTTAAAGATTTCACAGCAGTGACCTACAGTAGCGTAACTGTTGTTTGGGTGAAATATTTGCGCATTTCAAATGAACCAATGAGGTTTTTTGACTTACAAACTGAAAATATATCAATATTAATTACTACATTTTTGTTGAGATAACAAAGTCTGTACCTACTTGATAGAATGGAAATGTGTAGTATAATTGATATAATTAATGCACAACACTGCCTGTTTTTGAATGCAATGAAATTTGATGATTCTTCAAGGGCTTTTAGCAAAGAAAATGGTTCTATGAAGAACCGTGAACCCATTGCATGATTAAATGGTTCTTTGCTTAGTGAAATGCTTCTTCAGATTGATGGAGAACGTGATGTAGCTGGTACTATCGCGAACCTTTTTAAAAAGGGTTCTGTATAGCACCAGAAAGGATTCTGCTACTGTTACGATGTCAAGCTTGTCACTATGAAAGAATATTTTTAAAGAGGTTCTATATGGCACCAAAAATCGTTCATCTACCGTCAATCTGAAGAACGATTTCACGATGCAAAGAACTCTTTTTTGAGTGTATGTGGTTCTATATAGAACCATTTTCTTTACTAAAGAACCTTTGAAGAACCATCATTTTATGTGTGTAAAGGTTCTTTTTGAAGGGTTTCTTGGAATGAGGTGAGAAGGTGATGTGAGCACAGCTGCAATAAAAATGATTTACAAAATAGTAAATATATCCAAAGGTTTTAGGCACCACTGGTCAAATTATATGCTTTTGTTGATTTTGTAAGTGTAAATAAAAACAAAATTTAAAGCAAAATGACTGTTTTATCACTGAATTTAACATATTAGAAAAATAAAGCATGAAATGTGGCCTGTGCAAAAGTTATGGCACATTTTAGATTTCATGTTCTATGTTTTAGCGGCATGGTGGCGTGGTGGGCAGCGAGGAGGGCCTGGGTTCGATTCCCCGGCCGGGCGACCGGCGTCCTCTCTATGTGGAGTTTGCATGTTCTCCCCGTGTCTGCGTGGGTTTCCTCAGGGTTTTCCGGTTTCCTCCCACAGTCCAAAGACATGCAGTCAGGCCAATTGGACATGCTAAACTGCCCCTAGGTGTGAGTGACTGTCTGTGTCTGTCTGTCTGCCCTGCGATGGACTGGCGACCTGTCCAGGGTGTATCCCGCCTTCCGCCCGAAGACTGCTGGGATAGGCTCCAGCACCCCCCTGTGACCCTGACGGAGAAGCGGCTTAGAAAATGGATGGATGTTCTACTTTATCCAATACGTTAAACTCAGCAACTAAATAGAAACTTTGTACTAAAACAAACAGAAAATGATGTAAGTGCTCTGTAGAGGATGTGTTCACTTACTTTCACTTTAAAAAAACAAAACATGTCATTTGACTGGGGTTGTTCAAACATTTGCACATGACTATCATTTTATGTTGCATAAATTGAATAATGGATAATCTCTGGCCAATTTCCGGTGCGATTCTCAACAGTTTCCTCCTCGCTCTGCTCTGTTTAGGCTAAACTGTTCACTTCCATGGAATCCTGCTGCCCTTTTTTTAACAGCCAATCAGAAACAGACACATAATCATACACTGATAAGGAGGAAACAAGCTACAGCTTGTTAGCATTGAGCTTCATTCACACAGGTTAGTGATGGGCATTCTGGCTCTTTTCAGGTCAGATCTGTTGGCTCAGCCAAAAAAATGTAAAAATCGGTCACACTGTGTTCGTATTGTCCCTATAGACGATATACAGATACTTATATTATTACCAAACTTTCTGGTGATAGTCGATTCTCATTCAACAGATTTATAGTTAGGGTGATGTCTTGGTGTAGGTGTAGGTTTAGGGTTGGGGTTAGACTTCAATTTCAGTTGCATTTAATAGCTATTCAGTTGAATGTTAAAGATAGACTGAGTATCTCTAAAGCATCTACAGACCATCCAAATGAAGTGTTACCAAAAAATCATGGCTAAAGTCATTAGGCAGGGGTAATAAGATGTGCCGAGGAGTACAAAACCATCAAACAGTCATCAGCAAAGGCAAAACTCATCTCTCTTATTAAGTGGATCTTAATATGTTGTTTTTATATGGGTGGTGCCAGTTTTTACAGCTCCGATTTTACGGTAATATAACTGTGTTTTCACTGTGTTGCTCTACTTTACTTTTTTTTTCTGAACTTCTGTAACTCGCACCAAACCCAGGCTTTCTCACATTCACCCCTGAACTGAAAACAAGCTCCACCCTTATACAGGCCATAGCGCTCTGGTACTATTTCAATTATAATATCACATTATTTCGAAATAGCATTTAACTGATGAGATTTCCTCATTATATTGAAATCTAGTGAATGTAGTATTAGTCAATGCTACAAAACACCCATGACACAAAAGCCCCAAAGACTGCAGCACCTCATAATTTCATTGTATTTATTAGTGTATTGTTATATAATTCCTCCCAAAAGGTTTCTCAGATTCTCCGCTGCTGTAGCTCTTCTAGGACAAAACAACACAAAAGTTCCTCCAGAACTTCAACAGGAGTCTTCTGCCAGCGAGGAACAGCGGATGTGTGCTAGAAATACGGTGTGTGTCATGACACAGGAGATGCTTATCTTCTCTTTGGCTTCGGGACCGCCGTGTCAGCCCCCCTTTGTTCCTGTTTCATCTCAAACGCACTGTGGTTTTCTGCCTCCTCTGGGGTCAGTGGAAACTTCATCGCTGCTTAATTAATTGCTTTGTACTGTTTGTGTACGAGTGCATGTAGTATATCTGTGCTCGAGCAAACATCTTAAAACTGACACACCACCTGCAACCATGCTGACCCATTAAAGCACTGGAGAAAAAAAGTCTTCAACTTTTAAATGCTTAAAAGAATTCCCAGACCAACAATCATTTTTTCCCCAGAGTCAATGCTGGTGATGATTGTCTACAATAAACATCGCTTAACAAAGAGGTAAAAACTTCAAAGGCTTTCTAGAAAGTATCTCAGCGCTAAATCTGAACAATATTGTGTGAATGCCCAGATTTGAGCGTTCCTGCCCCAAACCCAATCTGGATCTGACCTCTTCACAACCCAAACATTCCAGGAAGTCGATTAGGCTGTTTTCTTTACTCGCAAGGCCACTGTGGACCATTACACACCAACAATTCAACAAAGAAGCAGTTCTTGTCTCAATTCATAACCAAAGTGCCTGTTACCCAACCACAGTGTAACATCTAATGTGTTGAAACGAATGTTTTAAATTACGGTAAAGATGGAGATGAGTCACAGAAACAGTCAACCGTCCACAAGTCCCATCTCCCTTAGTTACTGTCGCTATGTCTGACAAACTTTCAGCTCAGGCCAGCATCCTTAGCCCTTGTGCTCGCAGATTAAAAGACCCACCTTGGGAGATGATGATTTCAATCAAGGCTCTTGACATGTTGGTCCTTTATTCAGTATTTCATTCACTAAAATACATTTCTGTGCAAAAATGACCATCAACATTTAGAATGTCAGCCATGATGTTAACTTTTACGCTTTTCCTCGTTGTGGTATGAGTGGACAAGCTCAGCCTGGACGCTTTCATTGGCCCGGAGCACATAAAGGCTCTTTTATTAGGGAACTTCAGCTTCACAGATTCTTCATCTTTTATTTCATTGTTTGTTGTCTCACCTGACACATTTCAGCTCACATAATAATATACACATAACGACAATGCAGTCCGTTTACACTTGTTTCGAATGTGGTCAAGATCCGTCTCATACCACCTCTGAATTTGGGTTGAGTGATGCGATCATTGTAACGGGGAGCGAAGAGGCGGACGCATGTGCTGAGATAAGCGAGATTTATTAGAGGCAAATCCAGGGTTGTGGTCAATATGGTCCAGGGTCATAGAGCCAATACGGACAGAATCAGGTACAGACATGATGAGCAACACAAACCGTTCAAACAACAGACCAAAACATCCAACAGACCGATACATCAAACAAGGCAAGGACAAAGACCAGCAAACGCCAAGGCCAAACACAGGGCTTAAATAAAGGGTAACGAGGGACAGGTGAACACAATCAGGGGCGGAGTAACCAAACAGGGGGCAGGACTAAACCAAAACAAACGCACATGGACAGGACTGGGAGGGGCCAATCGTGACAATCATAATCTGAAGACAATCCTGAAGGTGTTCATGTTTGACGTTTCAGGTGAAATGTGACCACCAAAATAGTTTTTTTACAAGGTCTAAACGTTAACTCAACAGGTAATTAAACTAAATATACATTAACTGAATGAATGGCACTGACTTTACATAAACCATGTGCATGTGTAATGAAACACTCACACACAATGTATTTCAAATGAACAAAATATCAGGTCAATATCAGATGCATTTCAGTATCAGTACCTATAATGCGTGCCTTTGACCTGTTAAAGGTTCATTTCCTAATATTTAAAATGAAGATACTGGAATATAAATTTATTTCAAGAGGTATCAAACAGTAAAGGGCATTAGACATTATTTTGGCTGTTTCATAAACACATACATACATTTATTTTTAAATGGTACATTTCTATGTGCAATGTTTCCTCATACATTTCATTAGGTATATGGTATTAATATGGTAATACATTCTGAAATACACTTTAGTGTTTGGAATGTAGCTCATATAGAAATGTATGTGAAATGTCAAAGTCAAAGTCACATTGAACTTTATTATAATTCAGACTATACAGCAAGCAGTGCACAGACATACTGGAGAGCAGAGACAGAGATTAAACATACAAATATTGCATGTTGTATAAAAAAAATTATTGCACATTATTGCAATAGTGGTGAATAGTGATGAAGTGCTCAAGTGATGAGAGCATTGTAAATATTGCACAAAAACCAAATAGCTGCTTTTTCATTTAGAAGACAGAGTTCTGAAAAGGTGTTCAGACAATTTGTGCGTATGTTCAGGGGTTCAACAGTCTTGATAGACCAGTGTATTGTGTGTTGTTAGGGGGAGTTGAGTAGTCTGATGGCGTGTGGGAAGAAGCTCCTACTGAGTCTGATGGTCTTGCACTGCATGCTGTGGTAGTGTTTGCCAGAGCGCAGGAGGCTGAACTGCCCATGTGAAGGGTGGGTGGGATCATCTGACTATCTTGATGGCTCTGCTGAGGCAGCATGAGAGATCTTGTATAGATGAAAGTGGGGTTATAATGATTCTCTCCACCATCCTCAGAACTCTCTGGAGGGACTTCTGGTCTGCGGTGGTGCAGCTGCCATACCATACTGGGAGGCTGCTGGTCAGGATGTTCTATATGGTGCCTCTGTAGAAAGTTGTGAGAATAGGAGTGGGATTTTCTCTTCGTATCCATTGTAGGAAGTGAAGGTGCTGCTGTGCTCTTTTCAGAAGAATGGTGGAGTGTGTAGTTCATGTCAGGTCGTCCGTGATGTGCACTCCCAAAAACTTGGTGCTTCTCACTGACTCCACAGCATTACCATGGATTGTAAGTGGAGTATGTACCATGTGCTTCCTCCTGAAGTCAACAATAATTTCCTTTGTCTTGTCATTCAGTGACAGGTTGTTCTTATCACACCAGACGCCGAGTTGGTACACTTCCTCTCTGTAGGCTGAGTCGTCGTCATTGCTGACAAGGCCCAGCACCGTTGTATCATCTGCAAACTTAATAACATGGTTCAAGTTGTACTTGGCAAAACAGTCATGAATCATCAGAGTGAACAACAGAGGGCTCTGCACACATCCCTGGAGAACTCCAGGGTTCACAAAGAGTGTTTTAGAGGTGTTTCTTCCAACTCTGTTGCACAGTGGGATGTTGATGCCTAATGATCTGTGTTTCCTTACCAAGTGCATGGGAATGACTGTATTGAGGGTGGAGCTGAAGTTAATGAGGAGCATCTGCACCTGACTGTTCTTATTCTCCAGATGGGTCAGACTCAGGTGAAGTGCTGCTGATATGGTATCATCAGGGTAATGTATTTCAATCTTGGTTGGGTTTTGGTAAAGTTGGGTTTTGGTAAGGTTGGATTTTGGTAAAATTGTTTTTTGGTACAAGGTTGGGTTTTGGTAAAGTTGGGTTTTGGTAAGGTCGGGTTTTATATAAGGTTGGGTTTTGGTAAAGTTGAGTTTTGGGTAAGGTTGGATTTTGGGTAAGATTGGTAAGGTCAGGTTTTGGTAAGGTTGGGTTTTGGTAAGGTCGGGTTTTGGGTAAGGTCGGGTTTTGGGTAAGATTGGGTTTTGCTTAATGGATGTAACATATTAAGTCTATGTTCTTCATGTAACAGTTTAACAACACATCTACTTAATGCCAGTAATGTATCAACAGAACATCTACAAGATATTTACTTATCTAATGTATTCAGATTTCTCACTTCTGCTACTACACTGATATGTCATTGACATTTTTACTGATACTGTTAAGAGTTTATTAATCAACTATCTACTATCTAATCTACAAAAGACCATTCAAAATAAAGTTACCTTCATTTGAATTTGTCTTTTTTAAACACACTATTCCACTGTGAAACACTTGCCACATGAATTAAAGTGCTCTATAAATACTTATTATTATCATGCTTGTTTATAAAGCCATTTTTAGTTTTTATTTATTGTTTTGCACAGAAAGCTGCTCTGAGATAAGAAAATCTTTAAACAATAGGACACTCACACTATGTCAGTGAATCATGTCAGCCTACTGCTACTCAATTACTCAGTTTTGAATTCTCAGAAGTCAATGCTCTGCAATCTTGAGAGTAACAGAAATGACCAGGGAAGTGCAGCATGACCTCGAGTATGATCCACAGATATGTGCTGTTAATCTATGTTGATCCAGAAACCCAATTAAGTAGTGCTCCCTCAAAGGAACACCAGCGCTCCTGCTTTCTGTGACTGCTCACTTACATAACATCTCCTATCTGCTGATTTATTCCTCACTGACGTCTCGCTATACAGACCTACACTCAGAAGACTTCATCATAAACTTCAGGTTCTCTGCTGTAGACATGTTGAGTGACAGCAAGATCTTTTTCGTAGAAGGATTAGAGAATGTAGTGACTTTCTGTAAACACTGAGTTCAGCCTTTATCTGACTCATTAGGCCTGATGCTGGAACTGAGATGGACATTTATTTTTTAGAACTGAAATATAAAAAAAACTTCAGATAAGGAGGGTTGAAAAGATTAACAAGTAATGTGTAGCACACTTTGTCAGTATATATATATATATATATATATATATATATATATATATATATATATATATATACATATATATTCCATTGACTTACATTAAAAGTAAAGTTGTTTTTTTCCTTCTCCTGTAAAGTTACCATTTTGGAGATACGAGGTTTTCTTCCAACAACAGCGATATATATATACACACACACACACACACACACACACACACACACACACACACACACACACACACACACATATATATATATATATATATATATATATATATATATATATATATACTGACATGCATGAGATAGCACTATGTAAATTGATTATGAAGTTATAAAGTGGCATCTCAGGGGAGTAGTGTGCTCATGGCAAGGTGATGTGAATTACTATGTTTATTATTATTGTTATTATTGTTATTATTATATGCTTGAATGAGGCATGCTAATGGGTGCCAGGTGGAGGGGGCATTCCAACTCTGAAGTTGTGCAAGCATGTCACATTCCTCTCTTCACAGTGTTACATGTGTACTGGGAATAGGTCATAGAAGGCATTTCCACCCGTAGTAGACAGTGTGATGGTTGTCCACGGGTGCTCATAGATCGTAACCAGAGACATCTGGCTCGAGTTGTTCGTGTCAACAGAGAAACGATTCTGGCACAAATCACATCCACATTCAGTGAGGCCCCACATGCACATCCCACATGTCAGTGCAGTGCTCTTTAGCATCCATGGGATACACCTCTGTTAACAACATGACACAGCACCTCACCTGGGCTTGTGAGGTTGCTAACTGGACCCTAGAGGTCTGGCAACACATGCCGCGGTTCGGTGAGTCACGGTACCATTTGTTTCAGACCGATGGTGAGACTCAAGTGGCACAGCCCCCATGAAGCCATGGACTGCTGTTGTCAGCAAGGCACTGCGCAAGCTGGTTCCATGCTGATGGAATGTGTTCTCATGGCATGGGTTGGGTCCACTAGTCTGTGTGAATACTTAATTGACTGTTGCACTTCTTGGTGACCATTTGCAGCCCTTCATGGACTTAATGTACCCTCACAGTTATGGGATATTCCAACACGATAATGCACTGTGTTATCAGCTCCAGGTTGTTCAGAATTGGCTTAAGTAGCATTCTGGAGGGTTCAAACATTTGTCATGCGGTAGAGAGGCCTATTCACACCAGAGATCCTGCACCGACATACGACACAGTGCTGTGGGTGGTTATCAAGACGGCTTGGCTCAACATCCCTCCATACGTCTTCTGTCCTCTTGTGGAATCGATGCTACATTGTGTTGCAGCACTTCACTTGTAGAAATGTACAAATATATGATACACTTGGGACATCTTATTTACCTACATATAGGCTCGAATAATGAGAATAGGGACGGAGATGTGATTTCATCAAGGCAGTGGGTCATCTTGTTTTTTTTAATGTGCGATATGAGCGATGCTGTCCTCTGGCTGGGGTCAGTACAGCTTTAACACTCTCTGTTTTCCTCTAGTGTCATAGAGGAAGTCACGCATCATTCTGTAGTCGGTGTCTCGCCCATATGAGGAGCTCTGGTTCTGAGCATATTTTCTGTATGTAAAATGAACAAGAAGAGGCTATGAATAAGATTTCAAGGCTGTAAATAGTTGTTTATTGTATCAGCTGTGTGTGCACAATTGAACATGTATGTGTGTGTGTGTGTGTGTGTGTGTGTGTGTGTGAGTTTGAGTGTGGGGGGGTTCACCCTGTAACAGAACACAAAACAGATTTACAGGGGAGAATTATGTGTGTCTCTGTTTTCCTCTAACCTCCCTTCAGAGGGCACGCCCCTCACATCCCATAATAACCCAGCCCTACTGATTTATAACAGCCTTATAACTGCTGGAGCCTATCCCAGCAGTCACTGGGCGGAATGCAGGATTCACCCTGGACAGGTCGCCAGCCCATTGGAGGGAATAATAATAATAATAATAATAATAATAATAATAATAATAATAATATGCATGTTTAAATCAGCATTTATAAAAAACACATGCCTCACGTTATATTAATATAGAGTATGGTGTCATTTTACTGAGATATATTTTTTAAAATAAAAGTCCTCAATTTTTATTTTGTGTATTATAGTATATTAGAGTGTATAGTATATTATATTTTCATTGAAATGCCTCATTTCCAGACATCAAAAATAAAAATGACCTTGTTTAATCCCTTTTGTCATTAAGTGCTTTGACACTGAGGCACACTTTCATATACTTTCGACCTCTTTTTAATTCTTTGATTTATATAAAGCGTTTGTTGCTTCACTGTTCACTTTATGGACAGTAAAATATTCATAGATATGTGTGGAACATTCATTAGAATGAATCTTTATGCGGTGGTGGGACTCACTGCATGAAGGAGCTTCACAGGCCATAATACTCTTCCATGTTCTGTAGATGCTGGACGGCCACATGAATGTAAATAGACTACTTTGTCTTCTATCACTTTTGAGGTAAAGGCATCAATCTTTGACATTTCTCCTCAAAGAGCGTCAATTAAATGGGATAATCAGTGCACAATTATACTTGTGCCTTCTCCAATAAGATAACCAAGGAAGAACATTTCTAACAGTGCTAGTATTTCACCTCAAGAGGTTAAACTTAGGGTAAATGGCATCTATCCATCCATCCATTGTCCAAGCTGCTTCTCCGTCAGGGTCGCGGGGGGGTGCTGGAGCCTATCCCAGTGGTCATCGGGCATCTAGTTTGCCTTTAAGTTTTTAATGCAATGTATTATCTGAAAAACTGTTTGAGTGAGAAGTAGAATCTTACATGTGGAATGTTTACATGACGTTTAGGATGTCTCAGTATTTGGAACAATATTTTCCCCTGTAATTAAAGCATGCACTTGAGTCTCAGCATGAGCTTCAGTGGAACAGACGGTAATAAAAAACTCATAAACCCAGAAATGCAGAAATGTAAATATTCATTTCTGTTCTACTCGTCAGAAGTTTTGTTTGCTTTAAATGTTTCTGCTATTTATTTGCAGGTTTAAACGAAAGAAGTACCAGATATTCAACATGGAATTTCGGACCGGACTGTATGTGCATTGTTTTTTTATTTACTTACTTTTTTTATTTATATTTATGACAGATGCTCTTATCCAGAATGACTTAAAGTTTGATCATTTAACACAGGCAGGTGAAGATTGTGTTAGTCTTACCCAGAGGTGGACGAAGTACACAAATCATGTACCTGAGTTAAAGTAGAGACCCCCAAGGTAAAATATTACTCCAGTAAAAGTAGAAGTCCTTACTCTAGACCTCAACTTGAGTAAAAGTACTAAAGTATTTGCCTTCAAATGTACTTAAGTATAAAGTAAAAGTACTAAAAGAGTAATTCTGGCTCTGATGTCCTGTTATCATTTTTATAACCAGACTGGCTTCATGAACTCATTTCAGGTGAAAGTCCTCCAGCGTCTCTCTTGGTAAACCAGTCTTTTAATAGGACGTCATTAATTAGCGACGCTGACGTCTATTAAAATGATCAGAAGCACAAAACACTGAAGGTAAACAGTTTCCATCAGGGAGAACCGAGTGGCTCTGAAATCACTTTTACACACAAGCAAAGTTTCAGTTTCAGATTTATTTACAACTTAGTTCCAAGTTTAAGTTGAATAAAAACTGGCTTTAAACTCAGGATCACAGATGAGCTCCTTTACTATGTTGATCTGTAGGCGTCTGTTCATAAACATAAACCAGCCCAAACTCATTTACTATAAAATGAAATGGTGTTTGTAGAAATTCAGAAAAAAGCCGCGTCAGTCTCGACTGCATATGTGGACATATTTCTATATTAAGTACAGAAACGAATTACATTTACTCAGATACTCAGTTACTGTCCACCACTGGTCTTACCCAAGGTCTCTTATTGGTACAATGTAAGGTGCTTACCCAGGTGGGGCACTGAACCTCAGTCTACCCCAATTTTTAAGTCATTATAAACACATTTGCGCTTTACATTGCGTGAACCTTTCATGATGAATGGATCAACAGAAATGGCACAATCGTGTCACATTAATGCACAAATATGTAAAAGAATGTTTTTTCTGTTGCATTTTTTTCGACAAAGGCAACAATTTGCTCGAAGCACTTATTTCTCTCCCAGGCAGTTTCTCTTCTGTCGTTTCCACCCAGAAAATCAGTAAGTAGTTCCACCACATTGTCAGAACACACTCGCTCATTTCTCAGACTGGGATCTTATTCTGGGCTGTCTTGACAGAGTCTCCGTGTCAGTGCAGCATGTCCAGGCGAGCAGAGCTCCCTCAGATGCTTAGGGCTTTGAAATGACTCTGTAAGGATATTCACACTGACCTGTTCACCCACTAGGCACTCCATCACAGCCAGCTCCCAGCTGCTGGACTCATCACCTGCACAGGCATGGAAACCTCCTCTTTCAAAATGACAAAGATCAAGGACTCCAGGCCTCATATTCAGTTTCTTCCACATAGTCAGTTTTTCATTTTGTTCATAACTGTGTGACGGCGCATGTTCACTTAAAGGGGAACTCTCAGTTTTTCAGAGCGATTTGATGTGAAACGCTCTGCTCTAGAGGAATTTAAAGAGCGAGAGAATGGTTATGAATCCACTGCCTGATGTCTGAGACATCGTTTCTTGATAGTTTTGAGATGTGGTTTTGGCCTGTATCATAGCGGAGGCATACATGCAGGGTGTTGTGAGACAAAACTGCGCCCCCCAAAAAACACATTTTTTCAGATTTTCCACTATTTTCCCATCATCAACATTCCATATAAAACTCAGAAGATGGATGTAGGTTCACTGGTCATTTTGGATAGTAAATAAAATGTCTATATTTGTGTTGTAGTCATGGCGACACCTGGTTTCTATCACATTTACACTTACATTTACATTTACAGCATTTAGCAGACACTCTTATCCAGAGCGACTTACAAGAAGTGCTTTGTCTGTCTGGAGAAAGTATCTTTGCTAGTTACCAACAGGTTAGAGAGAAAATATATTTTTATATATCTATTGCTAGATACAAAAGTCAGTGTAGATACCCAGAAAAAAGGAACAGAGTTGAGAACAGAACTCTGGGCCATGCAGCGCCATGCAATACAATAAACTACAATACACAGTGCAATACTATAAAATATGATATTCGAGTGCAGCACAATATACTGCAAACAGTACTTAATTCAGTGCTGATTTAAGTGCTGTGTAAAGAGACGGTCTTCAGTCTGCGTTGGAAGACAGCAAGAGACTCCGCTGTTCGGACAGCCGGTGGGAGTTCATTGCCCCACCTGGGCTCCAGTACAGAGAACGTTCTCAACGCTTGTCTTGAGGATGGCGGGTCAAGCCGAGCTGTACTCGAAGCTCGAAGGGCTCGTGGTTCAGTTCCAGATTTCACCATTGCCATCAAGTCGGTAGGGGCTGGTCCATTTTTGGCTTTGTAGGCCAGCGTTAGGGTTTTAAATCTGATGCAGCTACAGGAAGCCAGTGAAGGGAGCGCAGCAGTGGGGTGACGTGGCTGAACTTGGGGAGATTGAAGACGAGCCGTGCTGCCACATTCTGGATGAGTTGAGGCTTGATGGCCTGCATGGGAAGAAAAGCCAGGAGCGAGTTGCAGGAGTCAAGTCTTGAGATGAACAGACACTGCACGAGCACCTGTTGTTTTTTTTGCTTTTCTATTTCGTTCCCTATTTTTATTTTTATTTACTTTTGCTTGTTTGTTTAATTTGCTTCTTGGTTGTTTTGTTCTAGTTGAACAGATTATATTTTGCTTTTGGTTATCGATTGTTGATGGCCTTATGTCATGTTTTTCTGTTTAATTGACTTACTGTTTTATTCACTTTGGCAGCAGTGTTTGGTTTAGTGTGGGATTGTTTTTAAAGTATTATTATTTGCTATTTTTGGAAAACATTGTTGGCTGTGGGGTGTCCTGTGGGTCTAGTGGTCGGAGCAATTGTGAAATTCTAATTGTGTCTCTTCTTCTTGTAGGACATTTGGATGCCCCCCTTTCTGTCTGTTCACTCGTGGTTTGGCACCTTACTTGCTGTGGTGTGAGTTCACGTGCACTGCACTTTTGCTTGCGTGTGTGTGGGTGTGTGTATTGGAGACTTTAGAATACAGACAGAGCTAGGCCACCTGTAATTGGACACCCCCGGCCAGTATCCCAGTTCTTTGGAGCTCTCATATTTCTTTATTATATTTGGTATGTTTTCTTCTGTACTGTGTCTTTGCAAAATTTTTAAGTAGTACTAATAAACGAGTGATTTTATAGGTGGGTTGCGAATAAACCTTTCCCATTACCTCAATCCACATCTCTGGATATTTATTCAGGTTTACCTGTGTGTCTAGGTGCCTTTATTGGCTTAGATTGACAGATGTCCTGGGGTGAAATTCCCCAGGTGGCGTAGTCGGGTTTGCTGTATTACTACGGGCCACATATGCCTAACAAAAGAACCTTGCCTAGGACTACATGTTCTGTGGACCAGTGGCCTATGCTGAATTTTATTTTAGAGGGAATTATATCCCACAGACATCATTATAGTGAGCATAACAACAAAACTAATGGTTAAGTTAGTTCAGGTAGGGTTTCTGCACTTATTCACAGGCTTTACTTTGGCTGGGGACTTTTATTCTGAAGGGTGGGGCTTGGTATGGGCAAAGTTCGGTGTTGTATCAAGCAAGAAGCCTGTGGTATTGAAAGCGAGAACTAATGCTGACACCTCAAGCTTAGATTAAGCCTGAAGGCTGTGTTTCGCTTTTATTTTATCCACTTTTCCTGAGTTTCCTGAGTCCCTGTAGTTAAAGAATAATAAGGCTTAGTATGTAATAAGTCTGGGATTTTAGGGGGTTAATATTTTTGGCCATTCTAGATTAAACACAGACATTTAAAGTTTGCGATAGACTCTTTTCTCATGAAATTAGTGCAGTTGTAAATCAAAACGTGATTGGTTGATTCCTCTGTCACTTTGTAACTGTGTTGGTAGGTGATCTAATGTGTAAGGCCTTCAGTCCAGCTCCTGAAGGTCTAGTCACCGGGAGAGCTAGCTTGACTGGATCTACCTAGAATGATCCTGACTGGGCAATTTTCTGATTCATTCAGTTCAATTGAATTTGACACTTTTTGGACCTTTTCCAAACAAAATTTGAACTGAAATTGGGGAATGACTATGACCCTTGCAGACTTTAAATACAACAAACACATTACCCATTTTCTAAGCTGCTTCTCCCTCAGGGACACGTGGGGATGCTGGAGCCTATCCCAGCGGTCATCAGGTAGAAGGCAGGATGCACCCTGGACAGGCCGCCAGTCCATCGCAGGGCAGACAGACACTCACACAGTCCAATTGGCCTGACTGCATGTCTTTGGACTGTGGGAGGAAACCAGAGAACCTGGAGGAAACCCACACAGACACAAGGAGAACATGCAAACTCCACACAGAGAGGACCCCGGTCACCCGGCCGGGGAACCGAACCCAGGCCTTCCTTGCTGTGAGGCGACAGCACGACCCACTGTGCCACCGTGCCACTTTTCTGGCATGTTAGCCTCAACAACATATGACCGCCGGTGTCTGTCATGCTCACTGTTGCAATATATACATAAAGCTTGCTAGCTGATTCCCCCTAACAGTCATTAAGCTGAAATTAAGTGCTAGCTGCAGTTTTGGCTTCTTGATGCGAAACACTTCCATTAGTTAATAGAGAGCATGTACTGACAACTGGCAGCTTCATTTGCCTGCAACTTAAGCCAGTCGAGGGGAATTTTAACCTCATGACCTGTCCACATACTTATCTCAAAACTGCCACAAAAGATTATCTGTTTCTGGAGCTTTGGACGTTTCAGTCGTCTAATACAGACCAGAGCGCCTGGAACAGCGTGTAGACATCAGGAGTGAACACTGGAGACAATCTGTCGTGTCCTGGGATTTCAGCTGCTGCTCAGCCTTGTAGCCCTCCCCCCACTCCCCGCCCTGCCTTTCCTGTACTTGAGGGGCTGCAGGGAAAAAGTTGTGCACACTGATAAGGGGGCCAGGAGGAAAACCCACACAGACTCGCAATCAGTCCGTTAGATGTTGGCAATCAAGAACAATCGCATGTTATTTTCTTGTTTATTTTGCGCTGGGTCCCATACTTTACACACAATGCTGTACACAATCTTAAAAGCTTTGTTGCCGCCAATTTAAAAATCTCCTATACCACCAGCTAATGGAGCATCGACAACGACATAAACACGTTACAGCATCACCATCTGCTCCTTAGGAGATCCTACACTCGAGAACACTATGTCTGTTCTATATTTACCACTTTTGATGACAAAGGGAAAAAATCTATTGTGCTAAACTGGAAAGAAAAAACAGGAATTACCTCTCCATCATACATTGATTTAATTTATCACATCTCCCAAGATAAGTTAATGGATCCGGGCGCAGATTCACAAAAGCTGTCTTAAGAAAAACTTGAGAAAGTTCTTAAGACAAATACTAAGAATTTCATAGGAACAAACCTAATTCAACAATACCTTTGTTCTTAAATGTGCTCTTGAGAAAGATCCTAAGAGAAACCCATTTCAGACTCATGATGTGCTCATGCACTGTTCACACTTGTGCTCTTGAGTGTGTGTAACATCTGTTCTTACCTATGAAGAAATCCCATATAAGAAAACTACATAAATGGGTTTTAAGAAGAAATTTCTTCTTGAGAATGTTTGGAGAATGAGGCCCAAAATAAATGCAATTCTGGAAAAAAAAAACTTAAGAAGTTAAATATTTTGAAGATAATCTTAATTATTTCCTTAAGCAGCAGAACCAGCAGAGAGTGATATGATGTTGAGCAAGAGAGGCAGAGGCAGAGGCAGAGGCAGAGGCATGATAAACTTAGATTTTTGCTCATTTTGATTTTTGATCATGTCAACTGTTACTGCTTGAGATGCGTGTGAGGCTATCGTCAGGTTAAGAAAACACTGAAGAATACATTTTCAAGAATACCACTTGTTCTTACAATTATGCGTAAAACAAAGTCAAGGGAGCGTTCTTAAGAGGTAATTTAAAGAATAACATTGTTTCGTAACTTTTTTCCTTTAAAACTATTTTAAGAAAAAACAAATATTTAAGAATTTTTTTTCTATTGGCACTTTTGTGAATCTGCTCCTATAAAATTCAACAAAACATTCTCAGTGCTCCTCATTTCTCTGAACCTCTTAACTTTGATGCCTAAACAATAACGTGTCTTTCCCATTTTGTTCTTTTTTCATGCAAAACTAACATGATTGGATAAATGATTTTATTTTTACATTATTTAAAACTATCATTATTTTTATTATTATTAACATTTTATTGTAGTCATTAGATTTTTCCTATGTTTATGATTACTGTTGCACTGTTATTTGTGCTTAATGTTGTGTTCTGTTAATCAGGTTTTGATACTTTATTATTATTCTTAGTTAAAAGAAGTTTATAAAACTTAAGTTTATAAATTATTAAAACCTACAGAGAAAATGAGAATCCCGACAACCACCTGGAAGACCAGGTGGAAGATCAGATAAACAGCACAAAGCTTCCATCTCTGAGAGAGAGGAGAAAATCAAGCTGCTTCAGATCTGAAAACATCCACAGGTGTTTCTGTCCATCCTTCCACTGTGAGGAGACCACTCAGCGCTGTGGGTCTGAAAGGATGTGTAGCTGTCAAGAAGCCTCACTGAGAAAAGGAGACCCATCAATCAAAGAAGCTGAACAATGAACCGACCACCCCAGAGTCCAGACCTCAATATCACTGAATGCTTTACTTCAGAAAATGATCAACCAGCTTCTCAGACTGAACTTGGTGTGTGTCTGCAGATTTGAGAAACTGAAAGACAGTCTTGTTGAATATTTTAGGATAAATGAAGTTGTTTTTCTGTCATTTGTTCTTCTGAGTCTTCTGTAATTTTCCGTTAAACATTTCCCACTTTTTCTTGATGCTGACAAACAAATATATTGTACTTAAAGGTTGTTTTGACTGGAAATGTAACATGGGATTCATCTATAGTACATGCCATGGTTCAGGATACAGTAAAATCAGTTCAGTACTGGTTTGAGGTTCAAACAAGTGTTACATTTCACACACATCGCTGAGAACCTCTAGGAACTAGACACTGCTGCTTTTCCCCATTCGGCATTCTTATCATGTTTAACCACTGGATGCTTTCTTCTCGTGTACGCTGTGCATGCTTCTACAGGCATGTGCGTGTGAGCGTGAGCGAGAGCCGCATTTCTGAAGCGAATCACATCATGACCTTTCGGCCATGGAGATCACGGTGTGTTTGTTTGACAGCAGCCCGGTGCTGATTTACTGCTGGATTTACAGCGCCTCTGCGAATCGAGTGCCTGACACAGAACAGCAAGCCAGACTGTGAAAAGGTACGGAAAGTAGGTGTGTTTCAAGCTTAAAGGACAGAGAAGTCAAGAGAACGTCCAAGATGAATGCACAACATTCCACTTACACAACCTATCAGCCAAAACATGTTTAGTGTCCAAATTTGACTTCTTCTCTAACTGGATCTACAAGGCTAAAACTGCTAACAAACACTGGAAGTCCAAATCCTAAAGGACATCCTAAAAGCTTCTCTCAACCTGCTCGAACCACATCCTGGTCTTCATTAAGGCCATGCAGACCTTTTGACGTGGTTTAGGACGCAGTGTGACTTCATCGTGTAGCTGAACACCACAATCAGCAACTTCAGACACCAGGTCAAAAAACATCTAACACACAAGCCATGCAAGCATATGGACACCACAGATTACATCACAAATAACTGTTAATCTTGAGTTTAACTGATGATATAGGCTTGTAAATGTAAACAAATGTTTGCGTGACGCGTAGGTACGCAAAAGGGAGTGAGATTCTGTGAAGGAGTCGGAATTAGGCACAACATCTGTTGTCTGAAGGGCGGTCTGCAGTGTTATGCCACACAATGTTTTGGTCATGTTTATAGTTCACAGTAAGCCACACTGTGTTCAAAACTGTATCAACAAATCTGCATAACCTTAATGAAGAGCTGGATGTAGATTGAGTGGCTTTAGAGAAGTTTTGGGGATGTATGTGCAGAAAAGATTTGGGTGACTATTGACTTCTAGTGTTGATTAGCTACAGTAGCCTTGAACCTCCAGTTCTCCACCAAACATGTCTTGGCTGACAGTCTACATCGGGAATTTATGTGAATTTATGGGAATTAATGGGAATTAATGGGAATTAATGTAATTTGAATCATCAAATTGCACCTTTAAGAGAGTTTTAGCTTTAACAACTGAAAGACTTTGTTGCTGTGTGAGCTTTAGGCTGGTAATTGCTCAGCTGAGAGGGAAAGATGTAGGGCTATTTAAAAAATGATTGGATTTCGGCGTCGCTTGCAGCGTGCCTGATGGATGAGGTCAGGGTCAGTGCCAAATAACGCGCTCAGCATTACCACGCAAAGCTACACACTCAAAAATATCCGTGTGTAACCCACCCTGCTCTTTGATCCCGGGGTTTAATGACTTGGCTGCTGTATCTTCAGACTTGGAGCGGAGGAGAGGTCGAGCCAGACATGCTGGAGCATGGAGGAGAAACTCATTTGCTAATTAGTGTTGCCCATTTCCTGTTTTATCTGTGGGACTTCCTCCATCTTTATAAGATGCCTTAGAGCAAGGCTTGGATTAGCTCCAGGAGCTTTACGAGTCTGATTATGTAATGTTTTGATTATTGGACAGTGCCTTATCACTTTGTGGTGCCTAGAGGTCAGTACTGAGGGTGGGGTCGGCTAAATTAGAGTTGAGCTTGTTAAAAAAACGGAAATTTCTATGCAAAGTTCTAAATGCTTAGAGTGATCATCACTGCCGAATAACAAAAAACATTCTGACGTTTTAGATGAATGATTTCTCACTCGTTGTTTACAGAAACAAGAGGTGAAATTACTTTCAACCCATAATAAAATCAGGCACCTAGCCATGCAGTCTGCCTTATTGTTCTAAAGAGCTCAGTGAATTTGAGCGTGGTGCTGTAATAGGATGTCCCTTTGCAACAAGTCAGTTTGTGAAATTTCTTTCATGATCAACTGTCAGTGTTATTATTGTGTGGTTAGTTAGTGTAGTGGGTAACACCTCTGCCTTGTCGACTGGGGTTCAATCCCCACCTGGGTAAACACCCTACACTATACCAATAAGAGTCCTTGGGCAAGACTCCCAACATCGCCTTGGCCTCCCTGTGTAAAATGATCAAATTGTAAGTCGCTCTGGATAAGAACGTCAGTCAAATGTCAATGTAAATTATTGAAAAGTGGAAGCATTTAAGAACCACAGCAACTCAGACACGCAATGTCAGACCATGTAAAGTTACAGAGCGGGTTGCCGAGTGCTGAGGCGCACAGTGCTTAAACATCGCCGCTGCGTTCGACCTTCTCCGGCATTAACATCAGCACAAAAACTGTGCACCGGGAGCTTCTTGCATGGGTTTCCATGGCCGAGCAGCTGCATGCAACCTTTACATGCCAAGTGTCGGAAGGAGTAAGCCCTCTTTTTATTCCAGCATGATTGTGCCCCCGTGCATGAAGCAAGGTCCAAATATCAGGGTCTGACCTCACAAATGCTCTTCTGGATGAATGTGCAAACGATTCCCATAGACACCCTCAAAGATCTTGTAGAAAGCTTTCCAGAAGAGTGTGAGCTGTTACAGCTCCAAAGGCGGACCAACTCCATGTTAGTACGTATGCATTTAGAATGGGATGTCATAAAAACTCCTGTCTTCTGTTCAGTATTTATCACAGAACCAACAAATTGCTTTTTCATTATTTAGCACTGTGGTCACCAACCCTGGTCCTGGTGATGTGCCTTCCTGCAGAGTCTAGTTTCAATCACAATCAGCCACACCTGCCTTGATTGGCTAGATCAGAATCAGAAATGTCAGGGCAGCGTGTAAGATGCAGGATGCAGCCAAACTCTCAGGAAAGTAGACCTCCAGGAAGCATATATCCTTCAGCATATTCTTGATACTCATCACTGATTCCACAAGTATACTTCTATTAGTGAAGCTGATTAAAGATGGGCAGCCAAACATAAATGGCACTTCATAGGTCGCCTTACAAGTACAAGCCCAAATGAGCTTGAAAGTAGAAATATCGGGGTTAGTATGATGTTAGAATTATAATGCATTAAACAAATAAGCAAAGAAACCTACAACTGTACTTCTCACAGGAAACTTCAGCAAGAAATACAAACCTCTAATCAGCAGCAAAATCAACAAGGCCGGCCGACAGGTGAAGAAACACAGGACAGCCTCTAACGAAAGAATTGAAAGGTTAAAAATGTAGGTAAATGGAAAATGTGTAGAAAAACTGTTGATTCAAAGCATAAAACGTCTCACAGCACAGAACGCAGCATGAGAGTGTCTTCCTCATTGAGGAAGCTAAGGCCAACAGCACCCCTTAGATTTTTACACTAAAATGCCAGACTAATTGAGCAATGCAATCACTACACAGCAGGATAGACACATCGTGCACTACTGAGGCCACGAGGAGGGAAAGGTGGAGATTTTTCATTTCATTTCCTCATTCGTATCCAGTCGGTTTTGTGTTTCACCAGATAAAAAGAAGCCAAAACTACAAACCTTCTGCAAATGACTGAAACAAACAGCTGGCCAAGCATCTCAGAGGAGGATTTTGGGATGAGCTCGCCTGTTCGGTTCAGTCTTGTTATTGAGCACAGAGAAATGAATATTGTACACAGTCAATAAATAAAAGTGTTCTGTAATCCACTATAATAGTCATACAACCAACACAGCCACTCTAACAGGTTGTAATACAAATCTGACTGGATGTAAATGAGGAAGTTAAATGAAAACTCTCCACCTTTCTCTCCTGATGGCGTAATAGTGTGTGGTCTTGATGTGTAATGAAACATTGGCCAGTTAGTCTGGAATTTTAGTGTAAACTGTTCTATAATGTTATGACTGACAGACTGTAATACAGCACAGGAAGTGTAGGGGGCGATATGAGTGCTTTTGCTTCACTGGGCCATATAAGAGGTGGTTCTATAAGCTGACTGATCAGAAAACAATCAGTAGAGAAATTGAATACAGAATTAGGTGTTAGTTACAGTCCTACTTATATTTTGTCACAATGAATTAAAAAGTTTGCCCAGAGCAAAATGCGCAAATTGTGCCATAAAGCCAAAAAAGATCAAATGAAAATACTCAGGTGGTTTTATTCGTACTTTACTTTCATTTTTTATCTTTAATTCTAAGAGTGCACAGTAAAGAAATGACCTTCTTGAGCCCTACAGTCTCAACATACAGAGGGCAATGTATATAACAGCTCTTTAACAGTAATGTGGGCTTCATTAAAGTAAACTTTGAAGTCCTGCAGTCCACCCTTCCTCCAGCAGCTCCGCTCACTTATCAACCTGACTCATTATCAGCGTATCTATGCAGAAACTCGAATGATTACGACTCGCATTTCCCAGAGAAATGCAAGAAAACATCCTGGTAGGAGGAACACGAGGAGTGAGTTTGTGTGAAAGGAAGACAAAGATTAATTAGAGTCATGTCAGTAGAGAGAAAAAAAGAAAGAAAAGAAAACCCGAGAGACGGACAAAGGAGGCATGACTTCTCACGCAAAGAATGTTCTGTGTGTGTGTGTGTGTGTGTGTGTGTGTGTGTGTGTGTGTGTGTGTGTGTGTGTGTGTGTGTGTGTGTGTATAAATGACATAAATATGGCATACATCACCACTGGGAGGGGTTTGAGTTTCAGCCACGAATATCCGGAGACTGACTGGGATGGAAATGTTCATTTTATCTGTGCAGACCAGCAGAGAGCATTATTCTTTAATGAATTATAGGCTGTTAGATTGTTTCAGGAAATTCTTATAGGATGTTTCTTTTCATTCTTAAAAGTTATATTTTGCTGTACTAATATATATATATTCATAATAACACATACATGATTATTCATAAAAACACAAATGTTGTCTGAACTGAACGTTTACATCTGCACTTTCCCTACAATTTCTCCTCTCGCTTGAATGAGCTACAAATCAGAAATAATTCATACAGAGTTACAACAGACTTTTCAGGCTTTTATAACAAGTGATCATTTCTATTGCTGTTCTAGTGCCATGTTTACATTATGATGATAAACAGATATCTGACGGGATGTTCCATACTGTTGCGCGTTCAAGAAATGTTTACATTGGCACGTAGTGCCTAAGTTCCTATAACTGGAGAGTTCCAAACCTCCTCTGGCATCAACATCAGGACAAAAAGATTAAGATTAATTAAGAGACCCTTATTAGTCCCACAACGGGGAAATTTCACCTCTGCATTTAACCCATCTGGGCAGTGAAACACCACATACACACTAGGGAGCACACTTGCCCAGAGCGGTGGGCGGCCCAATCCGCAGCGCCCGGGGAGCAATTGGGGGTTAGGTGTCTTGCTCAAGGACACCTCAGTCATGTGCTGTCGGCTCTGGAGATCGAACCAGTGACCTTCCCAAACCTCCAGCCCACGACTGACCAAAAAAAAAAAAAAAAAATTCACATACATGCACACCAGTGAGCACATTTGCCCAAAGCAGTGGGCAGCCCTATCCACGGCACCCAGGGAGCAATTGGGGGTTAGGTGCCTTGCTCAAAGGCACTTTAGTCATGGACTGTCAGTTGAGGGGATCGAACCGGCAGCCATCCAGTCACAGGGCTGGTTCCCTAACCTCCAGCCCACAACTGCTCCAAGCTGTGTGTTGGGAGCTTCATGGCATGAGTTTCCTTTGCCGAGCAGCTAGAGTGGTGTAAAACTGCCACCACTGGACTCTGGAGCAGTGGAAATGTATTCCATGGAGTGATTAATCATGCTTTTCTATCTTACAGTCTGATGGACGAGTCTGGACTTAGCAGACGCCAACAGAATGTTATCTGCCTAACTGCAGTGTGCCATCTGTAAAGTTTGGTGGAGGAGGGATAATGCTTTGGGGATGTTTTTTAGAGGTTGGCCTAGACCTCTTAGATCCAGTGAAGGGAACTCTTAATGCTTCAGCAGACCAAGACATTTTGGACAACTGTATGCTTCCAACTTTGTGGGAACAGGTTGGGGAAGACCCTTTTCTGTTCCAGCATGACTGAACCTCAATGCATAAAGCAATGCATGATTGGGTGAGTTTGGTGTGGAAGAACTTGCCTGACCTCAACCCCATCCAACACCTTTGGGATGTAACTAGAACAGAGACTGCGAGGCAGGCCCTCTCATCCAATGTCAGTGTCTGACCTCAGAAATGCTTTTCTGGATGAATGTGCAGAAATTCCCACACTTCAAAATCATGTAGAAAGCTTTCCAGAAGAGCGGAAGCTGTTATAACTGCATATAACTAAAGGTAGACCAACTCCATATTAATGCCTATGGATTTAGAACGAGATATCATGAAAGCTCCTGTAGGTGTAATACTGTATGTAGGTGTCCCAATACTGTTGTCTATTTAGTGTACCAGCTGTGTAGCTGCTTTTCTTGCTAACTAGCAATAGCATGACCACACTCATCCTCTAATTTATAGTTAAGGTTTTCTGCCCTCAGATGTTGCCAATAATGGTGAAAAATCAAACCCCAATTCCAAAAAAGTTGGGACGCTGTATAAAATGTACACAAATGTAAATGAAAACAGACTGCAATGATTTGCAAATCTCATTTTATTCACAATAGAACATAGAAGACATGTCAGATGTTGAAAGTGAGATATTTTACCATTTCATGAAAAACATTGACTTTTTTAGAAAATGATGGCAACAACGTATCTCGGAAAAGTTGGGACAGGGCCATGTCTACCACTGTGTATCATCCCCTCTTCTTTTAACATCAGTCTGTAGACGAATCTGGGAAATGAGGAGAGCAGGTTTTGCAGTTTTGGGAGAATGTTGTCCCATTCTTGTCTGATATAGGATTCTAGCTGCTCAACAGTCCTCAACAGAGTCTTCTTGGCTGGATTTTTCATTTCATCCATCCATCCATCCATTTTCTAAGCCACTTCTCCGTCAGGGTCACGGGGGGATGCTGAAGCCTATGCCAGCAGTCCTCGGGCAGAAGGCAGGATACACCCTGGACAGGTCGCCAGTCCATTGCAGGGCAGACAGACAGACACAGACAGTCACTCACACCCAGGGGCAATTTAGCACGTCCAATCGGCCTGACTGCATGTCTTTGGACTGTGGGAGGAAACCAGAGAACCCGGAGGAAACCCACGCAGACACGGGGAGAACATGCAAAAACAAAGAGAGGACCCTGGCCGCCCGGCCGGGGAATCGAACCCAGGCCCTCCTCGCTGTGAGGCGACAGCGCTACCCACCACACCACCGTGCTGCCTTTTTCATTTCATGATACGCCAAATATTTTCTACTAGTGACAGGTCTGGACTGCAGGTAGGCCAGTTCAGCACCTGGACTCTTCTTCTGTGATGCCATGCTATTGTGATGGATGTGGTTTAGCGATGTCTTGCTGAAATATGTAAAGCCTTCCCTGAAAGACTGCTGTATGGAAGCAGACGTTGCCAAAAGCTATATATTTCGTTCAGCATTAATGGTGCCTTGACAGATGTGCAAGACACCTATGCCATGTGCACTTATGCTCCCCTCTACCATCATGGATGCTGGCTTTTTGAACAGGTCTTTACTCTGGAGGATGCAGTGTCCATTATTTCCAAAAACAATTAAAATTTTTGATTCATCTGACCACAGGACACTTTTCCACTTGGTCCATTTTAAACTAGCTCGGACCCAGAGAAGTTGGCAGTGTTTCTGGATCCTTTTTATACATGGTTTCTTCTTTGCACAGCACTGATTTCACTTGCATTTATGGATTGCACAGCAAACTGTATCCACAGACAATGATTTCTGGAAGTATTCCTGAGTCCATGCAGTGATTTCCAGTACAAAATCATACCTGTTTTCCATTCAGTGCCGCCTGAGGGCCCCACGATCCAATATCGATTGTTGGCCTTGTCCCTTGCGTACAGGGATTTTTCCAGATTTTCTGAATCTTTTGATGATGATATGTACTGTAGATGGTGGGACATCCAAAGCATTCGCAATTTTTTTACATTGAGGAATTTTGAAATTTTCTGAAATTGTTCACAATTTTTAGACGCAGTTTTTCGCAGACGGGTGAACCTCTGCCCATCTTTGCTTCTGACAGACTCTGTCTCCCTAAAATGCTCTTTTTATACCCAGTCATGCGAGTTAGTTGCAAATTGCTCCTCCTTTTCGATATGCATTGGTGCTATCAAGTATTAAACGAGTTAATATTTTTCAAGAAATGGTAAAATGTCTCACTTTCAACATTTGATATGTGTCCTATGTTCTACTGTGAATAAAATATGAGTCTATGAGATTTGCAAATCATTGCATTCTGTTGTTATTTACATTTTACACAGCCTCCCAACGTCTTTGGAATTGGGGTTGTATATGGATTCTTCATTTCATAACTGCTTCCTAGGAGCTGGCTAGAATTAGACGCACTCTGCTTGAGGTTGTGTGTGCACGACCTGTGCTCAACATTTTTCAGTGAAGATAACGGACAACTACTTTTGGTGGTCGTTAATGGCAAACAGATTTTACTGGGATGGGGGTGATGAGAGTGATGTGAAGGAATGCTATGGGCGCTTTATCGAACTGTGAAGTCTGGCAAATGTCCACATCGCAGTTAAACTAGACCCAGATATTAAGTGAAGACCCAGGAGGGCAATCTTTTACTAGCACAGCACTGCAGCAGCTTTGTCCCTTAAACATCTGAGCGTCTGCAATATAGATAAAGGCACACAATGTTGTGTACTGTACTTACAAACACTCAGCTTATGTCGCCGTACATGTTCACTTTACATATTTATTTGTAATGCACATATTTAGCATGGCTGTTAAACCATAAACCATCTCCTGCTGCCTGTTCCACTCGAATGTGTATAATACGTCACACCTCTGTATTTTTTTATTTTACATTTTATTTTGCATCATATTCTGTGTTTCTTTAAGCACTAAAGGACCTCTTCCTGGCACAGTTTTAAGCATTCCCTGCTCCAACTCAGCTCAACAAGGTATAAATCAAGCTGTCATTAGCTGATTCAGGTAAGCTGGGTTGGGGGCAATTTTAAACTGTGCAGGGCAAGGGGTCCCCAGGGCTGGTGTTGAGAACTAATGTTACAGGTTATGTTTTAAATGTTTTTATTTTGATTTATACGTGCAAACATATGGTCATAAGCCACGTCCTGCTCGTGTGGATTCAGGTCAGTTTCCTCCCTTTCTATGATGCACACAAAAGCATGATGTACACAATCTTACAACTACAATTTGAATAGTAATCAGAAAACACTCTGATTATCACTGATCACTGCTGATTCATTGAAAACAAGTGATCATAAACAAGTGATCAGTTTTAATCTTAATTACAGTCCTAATGCATGTTCTGTTATTCTGTAAGTTGTTTTGGATGCAAGTGTCCAGTAACTGGAAGTATTGGTGTATTTATTTAATTATTTGATTTGCAATTTTATCAATATTCACAAAACAAATATCCTGCTCTACACAGCACAGAATATATATGATTAAGATATATATATATATAACCTATAACCTATATAGGACCTAATTTCTAACCTTAACGAGATAAAGGCGAGAGCACACAGTAGCGTGGTGCTGAGAGGCTGCAGGCTGAGACTGCGGCTTGACCTGAAGCAGCTGGCTGAGTTAGGGACACTGTAGGTGGTGCTCAAGGAAAGCAAATCAGTCTCCATGCTAGGCTAATGACTAATGGTTACCCAAGAGATTGGCTTGTCCATCCACTCTCATATTTCACTCCCTATTCCACTCATTAACTCATTGCAGTCTCATGTCTCCTTCTTCCAACAAACTTGACTAACTTACCTCCGTCTGCACCTCACTACACTAACATGTATGTTTTATTATATGTATGTATGTATTTATTTATGGTTATATGTGTTTATTTTGGGTGGCGTGGTGGGTAGCGCTGTCGCCTCACAGCGAGGAGGGCCTGGGTTCGATTCCCCGGCCTGGTGACTGGGGTCCTCTCTGTGTGGAGTTCGCATGTTCTCCCCGTGTCTGCGTGGGTTTCCTCCGGGTTCTCCGGTTTCCTCCCACAGTCCAAAGATATGCAGTCAGGCTGATTGGACGTGCTAAATTACCCCTGGGTGTGAGTGACTGTCTGTGTTTGTCTGTCTGCCCTGCAATGGACTGGCGACCTGTCCAGGGTGTATCCTGCCTTCCGCCCGATGACCGCTGTGATAGGCTCTCCCCCAAAACTGTGTGTGTGTGTGTGTGTGTGTGTGTGTGTGTGTGTGTGTGTGTGTGTGTGTGTGTATTTATTTTGTGTAACTTTTTTTTTTTTTTTTACCAGGGTACCTGACCTAAATTTAACCAAGGTGTAAGTTTGATCCCCGGTGATGCCACAGCCAGAAGTCCAAGAGATCCGAATTGTCCTTTTTCTTTCTAGGTGTGTAGGTTGGTCCTCCCTTTCCCCCATCACTCAGCGTGATGCTATCCAACACGGCTGCCCGTTAGCTGATGTAACAGAACTGAATTAGTATTCTCCTCCAAGCACGTTGAGCTGTTCAATGCTACTGCATTAGCAGAAGTTTAAATAGATGTGGTGGAGCTTCATGTGTTTGAAAATGAAGCACATGCCTTCACCCTCCCAGCTTGATAGCTTTATATGATTGCACTGTCATGGAACTTAGTACCTCCAGCCCCTGTCACTATCGGAACTGAAGTTTGTTAAACTCTATTCTTCCCTTTTTGGATCCTTTTGGTCTAATAAAAATGCTAAATGTCCAGAGCAACAGTAAAGCAGAACAGGAGCCGAACCAACACAACAGAAAAAAATGAAAGCCAAACAAAAGAGGATTAGGATCAATTTATTAGGGACTAAATTGGAGCGAAAAGTAGATTACTTTACTCACTAATTATTTTGAGTAGAAGCAAAATATCAGCATTTAAAATGCACATATATCTTTTTTGGGTAAATGGAGCTAGTTACTAGGTATCTACTGTAGTTCAAGGCAGACTGTGATGCCCTCTTAGATCCTAATCATCACCCACTGTTTATTTTCTGGTTTCTTTTTCTGTTCAACAGGAAGGTATTTTTTTGTCTCCTCAGGCCGTGATGCATAAACATCATAAAGACGAGTGGAGGAGTGTGCGGCAAGCTCCAATCAGAACTCTGCTCCACAGGGCCAGCTCTGAATTTACTGATAGAGAGTGTGATAAATGGCTCCATGTAAGCTGCTGATGTTTCAGTGTATGAAGTCTTTCAGGGTATAAACTGATAAACCGATAAACTGAGTTTAGACTTGATACACACATATTTTATACACACATTGGTATTTGCTTTTATACTGAATTTTCACCCTTAATTTCAGCCTTTCTGGCCACTGGGCACAGCTGCAGTCAGACTTTAAACTTCCATACTGTACATTAAACGTTTGAGGAAATTATTATGATCATTCTTTCAGTTAGGAAAAATCTCTGCAATCATAAAGCAGCTGTGTTAACCCTTTGGGCATGTTCTTCTTTATGTTCATCAAGTATCTTCCTCGGTATGAAGAGCAGGTAATTTAACGTAATGTAGCCTATTGTACTGTGCATAATGTGTAATGTAGCCTATACAAATATTTATTGCAAGCGCTTATATTTAGTTGTTTAAGTTTTGGGGTATATATTTTGAATAAACAATGGCCAGTTTGGGTTATAGCAGATTTTTTAATGTGGGCCTTTTAGTGGTTACGTTCGACACCCCAGCCATACGCCACCTACTTATACTCCATGGTGACCAAACCCCCCCCAACCCCCCCCCCCCACCCCCCCATCACATTCAACACCAAATAACAAACACACACCACATACCTTTAACTGACGAACAACAACATTAACAACAGTTAAGTCGGAGGGGACGTGCCTCCCATAAGCCTCCCGGCCTCACAAGTGAGTCCAGCGCCAGCCAGTACCATCATGATAGGCTTCTCACAGACTTCTTCACTGTGATTTTCATTGGTAACAGTGACTGATTTTCATCTACTTCTCACTGCTACTCTGATGGGCCTTTTAACAGTGTTTGTTATCATTGGTGAGTCTGAATACTTCTGTCTAATGACAGGCTGGTTTCTTTTTTCTTTACATTCAATATTGTATATTAACGGTAAAATCTTATCCTTGGTTCATATTGCTATCATTATGTTATTGTTTTGTGTGGGCAGTTTCAGTGGGCAGTCGTGGGCTGGAGCTTAGGGAGCTGGCCCTGTGACTGGAAGGTAGCTGGTTTGATCCCCAGGGCTGACAGTCCATGACTGAGGTGTCCTTGAGCAAGACACCTAACCCCCAACTGCTCCCTGGGTGCTGTGGATAGGGCTGCCCACCGCTCCAGGCAAGTGTGCTCACTGCACCCTAGTGTGGGTGTATTCACTAGTGTGTATGTGGTGTTTCACTTCACGGATGGGTTAAATGCGAAGGTGGAATTTCCCAGATTGTGGGATTAAAAAAGTATCACTTAACTTGTGTTGATCAGAGGAAGATGGGCTTCTCTTTTGAGTCTTATTTCCTCTTCAGGCTTCTTCCTCTTGTTCTAGGGGACTTTTTTTCTTGCCGCTGTTGTCCATGCCGACACTCATTTGGGGCTCAGTCCTGGGTTGTGTGTAAAGTTGCTTTGTGACAATGCCTGTTGTAAAAAAACACTAAGTTCTGACTTTAAACCTCCTGTTGTGCAGGTCACACAGAGCACGAAACGCTACAGTAGCACAGACACGATGACTGTCAGCAAACGACTGACTGAATAACTGTAACTGTAACCGAGCTGTTAGAGCTGATAAGCTTCAAAGAATGGCACCAACAGCTTTATCATTCGCGACCCAGCACATAAACCCATCTCTATCGCCGGCCTCCCCGGGCCAGGAAGGACTCACCCTAATCTTTCCTGCTGTGAAGAGGAGCTCGACACTGCTCTCCTGAGGCCCCCTGCTGTATTACGCTGCTCATGCTCTGTACTGCTCGTTTTTATTTCCTCGCCTCTTTCAACTGCTTAAACCATGAGCCATGTCCAGTCATAACAGCCTGTAAGACAGTAAAGCAGCACATGATTTGTTTTTTATTACGTTTAAAAATATGTGAGTAATATTGTTTTGGTGGGCTACCATTCCGGGCAAGTGTGCTCACTGCCCCCTAGTGTGTGTGTGTGTGTGTGTTCACTAGTGTGCATGTATGTGGGTGTTGCACTGCACGGATGGGTTTAATGTGGAGGTCCAATTCCCCTGAGTGCAAACACCATTGGCTAATAGTTCTATAGTCTATATAAAAGACAATGGCTCTATAAATTAATGACCACTTGCATGCTTAAAGGGTTCTCTGCATGGTGAACGATTGACGGCGAATGTGTCGTATATGGTTCTGTCTAGCACCACGAAGAGTTCTGCTATTTTTATGATGTCAAGCTTGTAATTATTGCAGAGCCTTTTTTGGTGTTATATAGAACCATATACAACACATTCTCTATCACTTCATTTAATGGGTCACAATATTGAATTTATTAAATGTCATTTGTAATATTGCTTACGTTCTTAAACAAAGAAGGTTCCTCGAGGGTTCTTTAGATTGACGGAAAGTGTGTGAATGTGCTATAGACAGTTCTATAAAGATCACAGAAGAGTTCTTCTATTGTTACAAGCTTGACATCATAACAAAAGAAGAACCCTTTTTGGGTGCTATATTTTCAAAGCATTTTCAAAAAGGTTCTATATAGAACCATCTAAAGCACATTCTCCGTGAGCCTGAAGAGCTTCTTCATAAAGAATCCTTTAGTCATGCAAAAGTTGTGTGTTGAGTCTGGCTTTCTTAAGTTAAGTGATACTTTTTTATTCCCACAAACGGGGAAATTCCACCTCTGCATTTAACCCATCCATGAAGTGAAACACCACATACACACTAGTGAATACACACACACTAGGGGGCAGTGAGCACACTTGCCCGGAGTGGTGGGCAGCCCTATCCACAGTGTCCAGGGAGCAGTTGCTGAAAGACACCTCAGTCATGGACTGTCGGTGCTGGGGATCGAACCAGCAACCTTCCGGTCACAGGGCCAGATCCCTAACCTCCAGCCCACGACTGCCCCCTGCCTACTGCTTCACTATAAAACCCTTGAAGAACCATCTTTTAGTAGAGTGTACTGCTTACTGTACTTACTGCACTAAGGTCTCTGCCACAGCTAAGTTTTTGGTGTGGTCCTAACTTTTCCTTTAGTTCCTAAACAGCTCACCTGTGGACTGGTGACCCAAGTTTGCTGCTGGTGGGAATGCATTCAACATCAGAGTCTGTTTTTCTCCGCGCACATCTGCGCTGTACTGACCTCATAATCTGCCTGTTTTAACATTTTACTCTGAACACACTGTCGTATTGTTCCTGCAGCTCGAGCTGCTGATAATAATGGCAGACAAGCAATAAAATGTTGGCAAACACACTTAATTTTGGCCCCTGGATCATAGAATGCATTTTGGGCCAAACATCAGTGTAATTCATTTCAAACAGTAAACCAATTGTTTAGAAGCTGATATCAATTAAAGTTTGTTATTATGCACATGTGCATTTTATTAGTATGTCATGAAAGGCACTTTTTAGTCACTCAGCCAGCCGTTTTTTGTTGTTGTTGTTGTTGTTTTTTTATGAAACCTGCCTTGCCCCACCATTTTTGGAGGTGTGGTGCCACACCTGGAGCTGTGACAGGAGGCTTTTTGTCAGAGGTGGACGAAGTACACAAATCATGTACCTGAGTTAAAGTAGAGACCCCCAAGATAAAATATTCCTCCAGTAAAAGTAGAAGTTCCTCCCTTTAGACCTCAACTTGAGTAAAAGTCCTAAAGTATTTACCTTCAAATGTACTTAAGTATAAAGTAAAAGTACTAAAAGAGTAATTCTGGCTCTGATGTCCTGTTATAACCAGACTGGCTTCATGAACTCATTTCAGGTGAAAGTCCTCCAGCGTCTCTCTTGGTAAACCAGTCTTTTAATAGAACGTCATTAATTAGTGACGCTGACGTCTATTAAAATGATCAGAAGCACAAAACACTGAAGGTAAACAGTTTCCATCAGGGAGAACCGAGTGGCTCTGAAATCACTTTTTACACACAAGCAAAGTTTCAGTTTCAGATTTATTTACAACTTAGTTCCAAGTTTAAGTTGAATAAAAACTGGCTTTAAACTCAGGATCACAGATGAGCTCCTTTACTATGTTGATCTGTAGGCCTCTGTTCATAAACATAAACCAGCCCAAACTCATTTACTATAAAATGAAATGGTGTTTGTAGAAATTCAGAAAAAAGCCGCGTCAGTCTCGACTGCATATGTGGACATATTTCTATATTGAGCTCTATTTACACAAAGTTAGGTTAGTTCATCATTTATGTTGAACAGACTCTCCCAAAGTTTTACGCTGCTGCGCTGACGTTGAACCGCATGCTGCACTGGGTCGGTATGACCAACAGGTCAAAACCAGCTCTAAACAAAGTGACCGCTGGGCCCTGATTGGTGCTCTGGCTTTGCGCTTCTTTCGTTTTGACATGTTACGTTTTTATACACACAGAAACCAAAAGGAACGACAGATTTCTCAAAATGTAGGAGGAAAAAGTCGGATATTAGACTCTGAAATGTAGTGGAGTGAAAGGAAAAAGTCGCCCAGAACTGAACAGCTTCAATAAAGTACAGATACAGGAAAAAACTACTTAAGTACAGAAACTAATTACAGTTACTCAGTTACTCAGTTACTGTCCACCACTGCATTTGGTAAGAGCAGAATAAAATCAAACCCAACAGTAGACTGAGCTCAGCTTGGCTCCAGCTTTCCTTAAAGAACTCTCATTCACTCACTTAAAAAATTCAAACTAAGGGTTTTTTCTGGGTAATTCAGTTTAGTTTTAGTCAGTTATGCAGTGGACATTATAGGTTTGATTTCACTTCTGTGCTTTTGAATTTTTTTTTCCTTTATTTTTATTATGATATATCTCTTCACATTGTCACTGCTGGCTTTCGTTTTAGTGATAGGTGACAGGAACCAGAGGTCACCATGACAAGTATAGCCACTTCATTTACAATACAAGTCCACTAATGAACATGCACGTGTCCTCTGAGCTTTTATATGGAATGTTGATAATTAGAAAATAGTCATAAATCTGAAGGAACAGGTTTTCTCACACCCTGCACAGATCCATCCATCAGGAATGGATTATAATAAATGGATTTAAAATACATTTTAAGACAACTCTTTAGCACAGAGCTATCATAAAACTCTCTCTGACGTTAGGAAGTGTATTCGTAAACATTTCATGTAATATCTTTCCGTGAGGGAGCCTTTAGAGATGGATGTCTGGTTCCTGTCACCACCACTGTAAACAATTCTGACCTGGTAAGTTTCTCTGGAATGGGGCAGTTCAGATCAAATCGCTCTGAATAACGTGTTTGCATCTCAACCATGTCACTGTGTAGTGTTTTTAAAAATAGCCGGAGTTCCCCTTTAACCATGAGCTGCAATGAGGCACGCATGCATTTCTAATTCAAAATTTAATGTAAACGCAACGGATTCAGCATAAGTGATTCATGAAACTGAGATCTCTGGAGTCGACTCTCCACTCCTGCAGTTTAACTCGATCATTTTAAACATTACATCTCCAGACAGACGAGAGGATACAGCAGAGATTAAACCATCCTAAACAATTACTCCGTTTTCTTGGAGGAGATACAGATTACAGTGAGATGATGAACACTCAGTCTATTTCACACTGTAAGGAGTCGAGTGATGTTAGTGAGAGAATCGAAAAGGAATCAAATCCATTTTTTTTTCTTCAGAAAGAAAATAGTGGGTAGCTAACCTCTCTTGTTCCTCTTTGCTCGAGATTGATGTTGGCTTCGTATTCGTTGGCTTCTTATTTACCTTTTCTGGTCCACTAAATTAAATAACGCAGCACTTGGGGCAGTCGTGGGCTGGAGGTTAGGGAACCAGCCTCGTGACCGGAAGGTCGCCGGTTCGATCCCCAGAGCCGACAGCGCATGACTGAGGTGTCCTTGAGCAAGACGCCTAACCCCCAACTGCTCCCCAGGCACTGTGGATTGGGCTGCCCGCCGCTCCAGGCAAGTGTGCTCCCTGCCCCTTTTTGTGAAGTGGAACGGAAAACTTGAACGTGGCATAATTTCATTCTCTTTTCTACGACAATCTGTAAAAAACGTTTTTCGTTCTTTGCACTGTTCTTCATGGAGAGCATTAAGAGCTGCGATGCAGGACGAATCGGTTCAGTTCGGTTTGCTGTCGTCATGTGAAAGTGCAGTGAAATGTCCTGGATGAGAAAACAGCTCATCAACAGTCGAGAACCTCTTTGTGAGCAGTTGTTGCGCTGCTTAAAGCTGGAAATGAAGGAACCTCACACTACTCTGCTGATTCACACTAGACTGAAAAAGCACGGCGTTGACGAGTCGACTCCAAGCATTTCGAATCCTAGAGTCGTTGGCCAAGAGTCGACTCCGACTCCGAGACGTGTTGGAATCGAAGAATCGATTCGCCATCATTGTCCAACATACACTTGAACTGCTGCCGTTGAAGCTAAGAGTTCAGTTATATTTGTTGTTTTTAGAGTTACTTACTACGCATTTTGTTGTTTTTATCAGAATAACACGGCGCCCAGATTTGTTTTTTGAATATTAACGTTAACACCCTACCAATTTAGCCAAACAAGCTTGTTAGTTAACTTAGCACAACCAATGTAAGCGACCTAAGGTTAGCTAGCCAACATAGTTAGGTTAACACAATAATAATTATATTATTATTATTATTATTATTATTATTATATTAAATTAAATTATAAGTATTTGCCTTAAGGCACTACACAAATATTTGGGAAAATTAGCTATGAGAGCACTACAGAAATGAGGCGTGGGAAGTCGCATTGCACTGCATTATGGGATCGTTGCGTCATCTTTGTTTACATGCTGCAAATACTCACACTGTGAGAGCTTAAAGAAAAGCGCTGTTTTATTTTTAGTTTATTTTTATTTTTCAGTCCTGTCGTGCTATATGTATCTTCGCCAACTCCAGAGGAATTTCAAACAACTGTATGTGTAATGATAAAATTAGCCTTACTGATGGATCCACAAACTTCCAAACGACTTTTCCATAGCTGACACTTCCATAGTCTGATCCACTTGCACCAGTGCAACACATACTAACGCACCACCAAATATCAGTGTTACTGCAGTGCTGAGAATGATCCAAATAATACCTCCTCTGTGGTGGTCCTGTGGGGGTCCTGACCACTGAAGAACAGGATAACAAGGTGTGCAGTGAAACAGATGAACTACAGTCTGTACCTGTAGAACTACAAAGTGCTCGTACGTGGGCAGTGGAGCTAGTTAAATGGACAAAGCTTGTTCGTTCTGTCTTCTGATAGATGGATGAGAACTATTAAGTCGCACATAAAATCAATACTACCAAATACGCTCTCAAACAAATGAACGCACAATAATGAGATGAATTCCAGATGAAGTTCACTGACTCAACATGTAGAGCACTAATCTGAAGGCTGTGATGTCTTTTTGTAAATGGATCCATCATTGTGGTCATATCTGACAGGCACCATCAACAGTAATACATACAGAACAGCCTCTGCATCTTCTTAAATCATTATCACTGATAGACAATTGCCAATGGTAGACCAAGAATTACATGTGGTGCGTCTTGTTAAAATTTATTCAAAATTTCTTCATAATGAAATCATTAAAATGTAAACGGAGTCATTCAGAGTGGTTTGACGTGAAATTGCATTCTAGAGGAACCTGTTCGCAGGGGTGATGATAGGAACCAGACATCTGAGGAGTTTGACTGAGTTTAATTTAATAAGTTGACGAGCCTCTTACATTAAACTGATCATGAATACAGTGTTGTTAGGCAAAGTACTTTGCAAAGAATTTTTTGGGGGGATTTTCCATCATCAATGTTACATGAAAGACACCTGTAGGTCCACTGGGGCTTTTATTACCACCACTGTAAAGAAATTTGATTCTCTACAATGAACCATTTCACACCAAATCACACTGAATTACTTTAAGTTATTCTTTTTTTTAATCCCACAAACGGGGAAATTCCACCTCCTCATTACACTAGTGAACACACACACACTAGGGGGAAGTGAGCACATTTGCCCGGAGCGGTGGGCAGCCCTATCCACAGCGCCCGGGGAGCGATTGGGGGTTAGGTGTCTTGCTCAAGGACACCTCAGTCATGGACTGTCTGCACTGGGGATCGGACCGGTGACCTAACCCACGACTGCCCCAGTGCTGTTTATAGCGATGTTTGTTTACATCATAACTGCTGAATTATGTAGATACTTTGAGAAACTCCCTTTAAGGGTGCAGGATAGAAGTAGAGTAAAGTGGGGAACAACCTAACACATTTAGTTTTTCGCAAAATAATTATAAAAAATGATTTCAGTTGGAAAAATCACGTTTTTATGCAGTCTACATATACATCTCTGCTTCAAACGAACACTTGAACTTCGTTTCTAGACACTACCATTCATGTACAGTGCCATGGAAAATAACAGCAAGCCCAGTCTTAGAGTTGAGCCCATGGGTGGCTTTTGGTCAGACTAACACCTGCTAGAAAAGTTTGATGAATCAGTGCAAACAAGGTTAATTCAGTATTATTCTATTTTGTAGGAAACAATACATTTTCTAACTGCATCCTATATTATCATCTATAAGACAAACAGACAGATGAACTGATCAAATCAACACGCATTACATTATATATGCACACTGACATGAGACTGTGTGTCAAACAATAACATTTCATTTCTGTCCAGTGTAGGACAGCAAATAAAACCTCACACATCAGGAATATTGTTTTTGAGTAACTACAGCTTTAGTGGCTGTTAATGTCAGTTTCATTATCGCACTTATTTAACACCAAAATAATATCTGAGAGGCACTAATAATAAAGCAGAAGAATTCTTCTAAAATGTCTTAAAATCTGGGTAAACACGAAACAAAAAGACAATGTATTTTGTCTTTGTTCACTAAAAGTGTCTTAGCTGTAACACCATGTATGAACTAACCCCGCAGTACTTAAGCGCAGCTGCACTTGCTGTGAGCTTGTCAACTGCCTCCAAACAGCGCTACGTTCTAGGCAATGAGATGATGATTCAAGTAATATAAGGATGGATTTTTTGATTCACACAAAACTTGAAAAATTAATTTATGATCTTTGGCACAGATCTCGTCAAATACTGATGAATCGCTCTGAATTTTGGCAGGAGACTGTGGCTAGGAAATACGGACGTTTTGTGTTATTTGACCTTGAATAGCATCAAAAGTCCATGTTAAGTCCATGCGCCTGGTTTAGGTTGTTCCCCACGCTCCCCTACTGTGATTTCAAAACATGAGAATCAGTTTGCAGCAGGAAAGTCATAATAAGGCAGTGTCACATCCTTCTCCGTATTCCGAGCATGTTTCAAACAAAGTGATGATTGTATGTTTGGATTGAAGGTGAAGAGATGAAAAAGAGGCCAAGTGCAGAACGTCATTCTTCAGTTTCGTGTTTGTGTTTTGTCCTTCAGAAAGCATAGCACTATTTATTAGCCTCTATGGTACATAAAACACTTAAAACATAAAAATAAAATGTATGTATTACAGGTGTGTGTTAAACTAGTATTACCAAACTGAGAGTCACTCTGTTAAGTTGCTGCTGCAAATTTGGTCTTGAACTACATTTGTAACTCTGTCATTTAAAAAAGCCCAAGTAGTAATTTTAACTTCCCTGCTGCCACCCTTAGGGTATGTCTGGGAACGCGGACCTGTTTGGATACAACGCTGCCATGTGGGGGCACTAAACATACAGCCTTCAACACTGAGCCACTGGGCTTCCCTTCTTCCCACCCATATTCTGACAAACACTACCCATCTAATTGGTGGAATCCTTGTAAGTCTAAACTGCTAGCCAGTCTTAGAGCGTGAAGGCGGGCCTTGTCTGAATACAGGTGGAGAAAACAAACCTCTCACTGAATGCACCACCACACAGTGCAACGTTTACTATTAATGTCAGCTGATGCTTTAATTTGAACTATCCCCCCACAGATGGGACCATTTGTACCTCCTGAAACAGAAATATGTGATGTCTCATGTCCTTCTCCCCGACGGAGGGGCTGTGCAGATGCCCTTCATCAGCGCTGATGAAGATTATGTGAAGATGAGGATGATGTAAGAATGTCAGCACTGAAGAAGGTAAGGTTGCTCCTGGGATTTATAGGTACAAGTCATGTGCATGGACACAGCGGTGACAGAGATTTCATGCGTGAATTGCTGGATTCAGTTGACATAGGGAGCTGATGAGTCAGGATTCAGCCCAGCTGTGCTGACCATTCAGGGAGGGCATGCAGTCCTTCAGGAAGAGAGGCAGTTGAAGCAGTGGGGAAAGATTATACCCGTTATTTGCTATGTATTCATCTCAGCCGATCAATCTGAGCAAGTCCAGGGTGTCTCGCAGTGTTGTCACATGTTCTTATGCAGCCTTGATAGTGATATTAATCCCACAGCAGTAGTATAACGATAGCAATATAAAGCTGTTGGGTCACTTGCCTGACCGATACATTGGCTGGTCGTTTTATTACCAGATTGGGTGAGCAAACTCGGATAAGTCCTGTTCACCCAATCATGTAAAAGGGCTAATGGAGTGCTGTGCTTTCTTTCTTGCGTCTCTGTTTGCTCCTCCTCTAGGCAAAGCCATCTTCTTTTGCTTATGAATCCACTCCACTAAACTGTTTCCCTCATCATTTTTCTTTTTGCCACAGGTGTTACCATGGATACTGCGAACACACTGCTGCCTTTTCCTTGACAGGAAGCTTGACTCAGGTAAGAGGAGCGAGGGAGGGGGTGCAAAACACAGCGAGGGGGGCATGAGAGGACACATAAGAGGAACCCGCTGAACTTTGGACACCCAGGTCTCAAGTGCATGAGGAGCATGTGTATGTGAATGTGTTTGAGAGCGTTTGTTTCATGAGGGATCACATGCTTGTCCCTTCCTCAGCCTTGTGCGCTCTCAAAGAAGACTGCTCGTTAAGGGTTCTTTAGCAGAGAGGGGTTCTGTATAGGATCATGAAGACTCAATATACCATGTGCATGATTAAGTGGTTCTTCAGGCTGATGGAGAATGTGTTGCATATGGTTCTATGTAGCACCAAAAAGGGGTTCTTCTATTATTACACATTTGATAGCGTATCAGTAAAAGAACCCTATTTTGGTGCTACGTAGAACCATTTTCAAAAAGGTTATTTATTTATTATTTAAATGCGTGTGCTGGATATGGCAACATTGCTATGAGAATTTGATTCATTCCCCCTCAAAGCATTAGTGAGGTGAGGCATTGATGTTGGCTGGTCTTATTTTCTTTGCTAAACGTTTATGTCTTAACTTTTTATTCATGCTTTGTTAGTCCCTCGTCTTTTAGCTCGTCTATGCTGTAAATGATGGTCCCCCTCAGTGCGTTCTCAGTTAAAATAAAAGTTAGGATTAATTGATTAATGTTGGATGATTAGTTCTGGATCACCGACGCCTCTCCAGCTCATGCCTAAAGGTATTAGATGGAGATCCATCACTCCAGAGAACACAGTCCCACCTCTCCAAAGCCCAGAGCTTATAACCCCCCCCCCCCCCCCCCCCTTGCTGATGCATGACACTGGACACGGTGACCTTAGGCTCATGTGCGGCTGCCCGAGAATGTTGCATTCTTTTGGCGGTGCTTTTCTATTGTTAATGGACGTTAATGCTTTCTCAAAATAAGGCTCAGTGACTTTTTGAGCGAGAGGATCAAGCATTCAGTGTTTTTGTTGGTTCCTCATGGTTTTGAAATGTGGATTTGGCTTTTTAAATGGGTCGATATCCCAGCATCCTAATGGTTTGACAGGTGGCTAATTACTGATTCTGAATGCACTTGATGGTTTTCTAATGGGATCTGAAGGCATTCTATAGGATGGTCCTTTTTCAGTTTTGCATTGTATTAAATTCATTTGTGGCTGCTGTTTCTATGGAGACTGTGGTTGATCATATCAGAGGCTGGCGTGGACATGCTTTCAGAGTACCAGCACAGCTACAGTAGTTGCGTGAGTCACCAACTCCATCTGGTAATGCATTCAGATCCATCCACCAGTTTTGGGGCCAGGCAGATTCGGACGCGGTTTGAATGCTGAAATCTTCGTCACCCCTGACCATCGGCACTTTTGATGATGAGTGTATATGCGCTGTTCACGCAGTCTGAATGTTGAAGTGAGATGTTGCAGATGTGGCTACATTCTTCTCTAATTGCTTCTCTGAATGGCTTCTGAAGTGAAAGCAGCACTCCTCATGAGTGATCGTCTTATCGCTTGGCCGTTGCCTTTGTAGATCCTCCAGGCTGACTCATCATTTCTCAGAGAGAGGAAGAAAGATAGCATGTTAATTACAGCTACTTCGGTTTTTGAAATGTGAAATTAGCTGATAAAAGAGAAGCAGAATGAGGGAGCGAGGAGCAGGGACAGGTTTTCATTTTTTTGTGTTGTGACCCGTTAAAAGAGAAAGAAGAGAAAGGAATAATCCATCAATTTTATTCAAACTGATTTGGTAACTTTGAGTTGGTTACCCTGCGATGGACTGGCGACCTGTCCAGGGTGTCTCCTGCCTTCCGCACGAAGACCGCTGGGATAGGCTCCAGCACCCCCCGCGACCCTGACGGAGAAGCGGCTTAGAAAATGAATGTATGGATGGATGGAGTTGGTTACCAGGTTAAAGGGGTTTGGTGCCTCTTATATGCCTCTGATATAAGCCCATTAAAAGCATCCTATTGTGGGACACATTCATTTCCTTCCTATTTTCAGAATATTGTTTGTGTGTGGCCACTAGATGGTATCATAGTCAAAGTCAAAGATCAGTTCAAAGCCCGTTTATTCCAAGATCTTTCCAAAGCTGCTTTCCAAACTGCAACCTGTTGATTATATAATGTAACCAGCAGAGGGAGACATACCTTTTTTCATCAAAAAAAAAATCACAGCTTTATGTGATGCTAATGTGGGACAAATTCATTAATCCTGGTCCCCTGGGCACAAAGCTCTGCAGGGCTAATCTATACACTCATGTCAATCAACCTTAACCACATATATCTTATTTTTTTTTTTTTTTTTTTAGCAAACAGTCACTGAGATCAGTGTATGATCGTATAAAACTGAGAGCTATGCATAGAGAGGAATTTCTTCTGCTGCCAGCTGTGGGATGTTTTAGGGGAGTGTGAAAAGAAAGCAAGTCTAGCTGTTGAGTGGAGCTGAGCAATATGGCAAAAGGATAATATGTCAATAGCAACTTGTTACGATACACAATATGTCACAATCTTTAGTTTTCCAGACATCTGATCAGTTGAAACAGAGAAAACAGAACCAGCAGTGCTACATTGTAAAAAACTTTTTTAAAAAATGATCAAAAACATGAGATTTAAACATGAGTGCATACAGTGTTGCAGTAAATCCAGTGAAACTGGTCTAATTTTGCTCTCTTCACAGTGAAACATGTAGTTGGTCAGTGTTCTACAAGTACTGACCACATCCATATGTTCAGAGGAGCCCCTGCATTGTATTGTGAAATCATTTAGCTTGATATCGATACACATGGCTGTATTCCCCAACACTGTTGTCCAGAGTAAAAGTGGATGCAGAGCTGTAGCCTAGTTCTAAGCCCAAGTGAAAGACGGCTAAGAACAGGATTATTTTTGATTTTAGAAATTATCACAATCAATTATCTCCTGACTAACGTGCATTGGAGTATTGAATCTTCCCAACACTGATGTCAGTGTAGCTTGACTATTGGTGTGACGCATGGTGAAAAAAAAAACATACTGCACCACACCACAAAACGGTGAGCAGCATTTCAGCATTTAGTTATTAGAAATTCTGTGATTTTTTTCTTTGGTACATTATCAACTCTGTTGTATTGTTACCAGTGGTGGTCAGTAACTAAGTAAATGTAATTAGTTTCTGTACTGGGCGACTTTTTCCTTTCACTCCACTACATTTCAGAGTCTAATATCCGACTTTTTCCTCCTACATTTTGAGAAATCTGTCGTTCCTTTTGGTTTCTGTGTGTATAAAAACGTAACATGTCAAAACGAACGAAGCGCAAAGCCAGAGCACCAATCAGGGCCCAGCGGTCAATTTGTTTAGAGCTGGTTTTGACCTGTTGGTCATACCGACCCAGTGCAGCACGCGGTTCAACGTCAGCGCAGCAGCGTAAAACTTTGGGAGAGTCTGTTCAACATAAATGATGAACTAACCTAACTTTGTGTAAATAGAGCTCAATATAGAAATATGTCCACATATGCAGTCGAGACTGACGCGGCTTTTTTCTGAATTTCTACAAACACCATTTCATTTTATAGTAAATGAGTTTGGGCTGGTTTATGTTTATGAACAGACGCCTACAGATCAACATAGTAAAGGAGCTCATCTGTGATCCTGAGTTTAAAGCCAGTTTTTATTCAACTTAAACTTGGAACTAAGTTGTAAATAAATCTGAAACTGAAACTTTGCTTGTGTGTAAAAAGTGATTTCAGAGCCACTCGGTTCACTTCATTTTATAGTAAATTAGTTTGGGCTGGTTTATGTCCATTTACTCTTTTAGTACTTTTACTTTTGATACTTAAGTACATTTGAAGGCAAATACTTTTGTACTTTTACTCAAGTTGAGGTCTAGAGTAAGGACTTCTACTTTTACTGGAGTCATATTTTACCCTGGGTATACCTCGGGGCAGTCATGGGCTGGAGGTCAGGGAATCAGCCTCGTGACCGGAAGGGCGCCGGTTCGATCCCCAGAGCTGACAGCACATGACTGAGGTGTCCTTGAGCAAGACACCTAACCCCCAACTGCTCCCCGGGCACTGCGGATTGCGCTGCCCACCGCTCCGGGTAAGTGGGCTCACTGCCCCCTAGTGTGTGTGTGCTCACTAGTGTGTATGTGGTGTTTCACTTCACAGATGGGTTAAATGCAGAGGTGGAATTTCCCTGTTGTGGGACTAATAAGGGTCTCTTAATCTACTTTAACTCAAGTACATGATTTGTGTACTTCGTCCACCTCTGATTGTTAGGTTTGTGTGTGGCTTTTAAAAAAACAGCACAGTGGCCAACCTTTACCTTTATAAATCTACGCTGGTCAAGGGAACCCTTGTGGCCAAGGCTCAGGTGGATGTGCCCCGTAGGCCTGCCTCATAAACCGTCTCTGACTCTGCGCAAGTGCGACTCAAACCAGATACCGGAGAGTGGCAGCACTGCACTGTTCAGAGTTCTCCCAAAATAACAATGTCTGATTGAAATCATACGCTAATTATGAAACTGTGAGTTAAAAGAGACGAGCGAGTAGGGAGAGTAATAGGGCTTTATTCTCCATAGCTCAGATGCGCCCAGCACACTGGCCTCACAGCATCAGAGCAATTAACATGTTAACTGCAATTAACGGCGACTAAATGATGAATGTTGAATGAGAAGACGGCGCTGCGCTGTGATGGGGGGTGCAGCGTGCAGTTATGTTTGACGTTAACATTTTACTGTCTTATGTTTTGTGGCCTGATTTTAAGCTTGTTAAAGCAGGTTTTACTTATCCGAGGTCTGTCCACCAGCCTGATCTTTGCTAGTTCAGATTTCTGTCAATATATCAAGTTTTAAAGTGTTAGTAGACTGTGTTTTAGCCCAGCCCAGAAATATACAATAATTTTATGTTGTTTCAGATGTGTCAACCCACTGACCCTTCTCTAATTACCCTCAAAAGGAGGAAGGAAAGCTCACAGATATGTTTGTAATTATGCACATCTCAAGTTTTATCACTCTTTATTTATGACTCAGAAGCGCATGTGGCATTCCTCTGGGGAAAGAGCTGTTTGTCAGGTTGTTCTCTGTCCTTGAGCTGGCCAGTTGTTAGTCAATAGGCTCTTCCAATCTCGTCCAGCTGTAATTAAGGCTCACCTTATTCAAATGAGTGCAGAAACAAAGTGATGCTCTGGTGGTGAGCTCTGCTTTTTGAATTAATGTCATGAATCACCCATGGGAGGAGGATGTGATGAGATCGCTGTCAAGTCTAAGAGCCGTGGCTCTTTCTGGCCAGATCTGAGGTGATGGAATTGTTATATTACCTGGGAGTTTAAAGGGGCACTTTATTCAAAGTAAATCAGTTTTGTTCAATGTTGCCATTTTTTGGAGTCTCTAGGTAGAATGTCCCAAGAATCCAGGATCAAGACACATGATTGATATTACATGGAATTCAGTTTCAGCTAACAAGCTTTACAGTCACATTGCCACATATGGTGGTGGATTGGCCTGTAAATGCTCATACACTCACACAAATGTCTACAGTTATACAGAATCATATGGAGAGTAAAGCAACGTTTGTTCTGTTTGGAGTCTGCGAGAATTTAGGTTAAATTGTTTGAAGTAACTACCTAGCTAGGTAGAATTGCGCTACAGATGTCTTGACAAAAGTTGTCATTCCAAAAGTACCTGTTGAGTCATTAGTGTACCACTCTAGCTCTTCTTCACCTAGGGATCATGAAGTAGTGCTTGGTGGCTTGGATTGTGTTTCTGTAAGTCTTTTGGCATTAACTGCACAAAGTCAGGCACAGCTCACACTCGGGCACAAAGTCGGGCACAGCTCACACTCGGGCACAAAGTCAGGCACAGCTCACACTCGGGCACAAAGTCGGGCACAGCTCACGCTCGGGCAGAAAGTCAGGCACAGCTCACACTCGGGCACAAAGTCAGGCACAGCTCACGCTCGGACACAAAGTCGGGCACAGCTCACACTCGGGCACAAAGTCAGGCACAGCTCACACTCGGGCACAAAGTCAGGCACAGCTCACACTCGGGCACAAAGTCGGGCACAGCTCACGCTCGGGCACAAAGTCAGGCACAGCTCACACTCGGACACAAAGTCAGGCACAGCTCACGCTCGGACACAAAGTCGGGCACAGCTCACGCTCGGGCACAAAGTCGGGCACAGCTCACGCTCGGGCACAAAGTCGGGCACAAAGTCGGGCACAGCTCACACTCGGGCACAAAGTCGGGCACAGCTCACAACTTAAAGCCAGGTGTTACAGGTCAATATTAAAAGTTGTGATTGTAGTTATTTTCATAGGAAACATGATGTATCTAAATGAATTTGTTCTTTGATCATTTACATTTATTTCCCCATAAACCCAGTTGATGGAAATCCACCCATCCATTTTCTAAGCCGCTTCTCCGTCAGGGTCGCGGGAGGTGCTGGAGCCTATCCCAGCAGTCTTTGAGCGGAAGGCAGGATACACCCTGGACAGGTCACCAGTCCATCACAGGGCAGACAGACAGACACTCACACCTAGGGGCAATTTAGCATGTCCAATTGGCCTGACTGCACATCTTTGGACTGTGGGAGGAAACCGGAGAACCCGGAGGAAACTCACGGGGAGAACATGCAAATTCCACACAGAGAGGACCCTGATCACCCAGCCGGGGAATCGAACCCAGGCCCTCCTTGCTGTGAGGCGACAGCGCCACCCACCACGCCACCGTGCCGCCCCAGTTGATGGAAATACATGCATCATATTCTCTTTGTTGTGATGTAGACCTCATTACCAGAGAATTAACAAGTACCCCCAATTACAGGAACCTATGACATAGCTTCAGTAATGAATTACGTTTAAAAGGAAATAATCAAACAAGTTTGTAAAACAGGGAACTGTACTTATTACCAACAATCCAGTACAGCACTGTATTGTGTTATTATTGCACAGATATAATGAGGAACACTTTTTTTTTGCCTTTTTAGTGTAATTTTATGATGGCTGCATTGATTGAGAATGGTTAAAAAGAAATAAAATCTTTTTATGTGAGTGAACCCTGAATCACAGCATGAAACAACATTAAATGCTGAAGACACACTCACTGAGCACTTTATTAGGAACAGCTGTGCACTTATTCATTCATGCAGTTATCTAATCAGCCAGTTGTGTGGCAGATATGACCAGGAGTGTCAGGTAATGTTCATATCAATCATCAGAATGTTGGAAAAAAGAGACTTCACTGATTTTGACTGTGGCATGATTGTTGGTGCCAGACAGGCTGGTTTGAGTGTTTCTATAACTGCTGACCTCCTGAGATTTTCATGCATCCAGTGAGCAGCAGTTCTGTGAATGGAAACGCCTTGTTTATGAGAGAGGCCAGCAGAGAATGACCAGACTAGTTCGGGCTGACGAACAGGCTACGGCAATTCAGATACCCACTGTGTACAATTGTGCTGAACAGAAAAGCACATTGAACCTTGAGGCTACAACAGCAGAAGACCACATTGGGTTCCTTTTCTGTCTGCCAAAAACAGAAAGGTGAGTCTGAAGTGGACACCGTCTCACCAAAGCTGGTCTGATGAATCTCAGTTTCTGCTGAGGCACACAGATGCAGATGGTAGGGTCAGAATTTGGCACCAACTGCATGAACCTGTGGATCCAACCTGCCTTATGTGAACAGACCAAGCTTTAAGCTGCACTTTGGCCTGTTGATACCTGTCAATCATCACTTGAATGCCACAGCCTATTTGAGTATTGTTGCTGACCATGTGCATCCCTTCATGGCCACAATTTGCCATCTTCTAATGGCTACTTCCAGGAAGGTAATGCAAGGAAGTTCATGTTCATGGTTTCATGAACATGAAAATGAGTTCAGTGTTCTTCAGTGGCCTTCCCAGTCACTCGTTTTGAATCCAGTAGAACACTTTTCACACATTCGTAGCATCTGAAAAAATGTACAGCAATTCATATCAACATGGAGTAGGATCTCATCTTCTTTGGTGAACCGGCCTCTCTAATCTGCAAATTTGACCGTTTTCAACTGTTCATACTTCACATGACTGGATTGTATTTTTGATAAGATTTTAGCCAAATGCATTTACATTAGTTCAATGCATCTCCTAATAGTCAGACTGAAATCTGATTGCCATGTGTGACGGCACAGGCAAACCTGCTCTTTCATGAATCATGAATCCACAATGGACTTAGTTGTCTGATCATAGACCTTCATACAGTCATTGAATTTGACATTTCCTCAAGTGACAGTAAAAACAGGAATCTGCTAGGAGTCTGCTCAGACAAGGAAGATGTGATTTAAGACACAGCAGAGAGAAAAAAAGTGAGAAGAACACTGGAGCTACAAAGAGCTGCAATACATACAGCCTCACAACACTATACTGCAATACTGGAACATTGTTTTTTGTGCTGTTAAGTATTTTGAAGTAATTGTATGATATATTGGGTTATATAGCAGTTTATTAAGTTAGGCTGCAATTATTCCTCTAAAGGATAATTTTGAAATTAATATTTTGCTCCTCTTACTCCGCTCTTTTTTCTAGAAGCATAACAAAATTGTGAAATAGACAAATCAACACTCAAAAATTGTCCTTACTGTAGCATGGCATGTGCTGCCCTGGGCTCAAGGAGGACGCTGGAGGCAGGGTTCAGGGTTGCAGCAGCCTTTATTTTAATTTTCCCACACAATAAACAAACAAAACCAACCAACACTAAGCTGGCTAGACTTTTCAGTCTCTTCCTTGAATTTTTCAGCTCTTCAGTCTCCTTTTTGCTGTTGCTCGTCACTCTCGGTCTGTTCCCTCTCTGCTCTTTTTAAAGGCGCTCATGCTGCCGGCCAGATGAGAATCAGCTGTCATTAAGGGCATTAAGGGCAGCGTGAGCACCAGAGCACGAGAGCTCACTGCTCCGCCTCTCCGTTACCGCCCCCAGCTGGCAGCTCAGCCGCCTGGGTCGAATGTAGAGGCCTCGCTGCGTAACAGGGGCAGGGCCTGGGCGGCGAAGCTCGGGACTCGCTCCTTCCTCTGGTGTTTCTCATAGCCGGCACTAGCGTCATCCTCCTCCTCCCACCGTCACTCCTGCCCGTCGGGAGAGCCTAGGCTTTGCGCTCCACCACCTCCACACTTGTGGCTCTCTCCCCGGCGTCCTCGCAGAGGTTCATCATCGCTGAGTGTTCGGCCCTGCCTTCCTGCCAGCTCTCTCGGCTGTCATCGTCGGTGCCCGGGTGGGCGGGTGCATGCCACACTACACATTTATGAAGCAAGTCCAAAAATATCCTCCATGAAAAACGAGTATTGGGAAAGGGTCACTGGGACCTATGTAACCTCACTGGGGGAGAAGGAGCCGGAGCTTGTGCGAAAGGTTTAGAGGTACCAACTATAGTTTGGCTCTCCTCCACCCACAGTGTTTGCTCTGGAAACAAACTCCTTGGTAGGGGTTGGTCCCTCTCCTACTCAGGGGTTGCACTCTGTGAGAGGCACCGGGAAGGTGTGTGCTTATGCACCAAACAACAGGTCGGAGTATTCGGCCTTCTTGGATCGAGTGGGTGGGGTTCTGGAAAGGGCCCTGTCTGCAGACTCCATAGTCTTACTGGGAGACTTCAGTGCTCATGTTGGCAATGACTGAGAGACCTGGAGAGGCGTGATTGGGAAGAATGACCTGTTTGATCTAAACTCAATTGGTGAATTGTTGTTGGACTTCTGTGCCAGGCATGGATTGTCCATAACAAACACCACGTTCGAACACAAGTTCATGGTACCAAAGCTACTTGGGTCAAAGGTCATCTGACCATATGTTCTGGACAGTCGGATGAAGAGAGGTGCTGACCTGTCAACTGATCACTATCTGGTGGTGAGTTGGATCAGATGGCAGGGAAGACTTATGGTCAGACTCAAATAGTGTGGGTGTGCTGGGACCGAGTATTGGAGACCCCTAGTTCGGAAAGATTTTAACTCTCACCTCCGGGAGAGCTTTTCTCGTGTCCTGGAGGAGTTAGGAGACATGGAGTTTGAATGGATCCTGTTCAATACCTCCATTATGGAAGCTGCTAGGCATAGCTGTGGCCAAAATCTTGTGGGTACCTGTCAGGGCGCTAACCAGTGGTGGACACCAGTGGTGAGGGAGGCCGTCAAGTTGAAGTTAGAGGCCTGGATGGCCTGAAGGACTCCTAACTCAGCAGATAGGTACCGACAGGCAAAAAAGGTGGCAGTGATGGTGAAAGCAAAATCCAGGACATGGGAGGAGTTTGGTGAGGCCATGGAAAAAGACTTTCGGTCAGCCTCGAGGAGGTTCTGGACAACTGACCGGTGGCAGGAGCAGTCAGAATGGCTTTACCCAAGCTGTATTTGGCAGGGGTGGAAAAACTCTGACTGAGGATAGTGTTGGTCAGTGGAAGGAGCACTTAGAGGAACTCCTTAATGCAGGAGACATGCCTCCCTAATGAGGGTCAGGGCCAGGGTGTGTCAAGCTACATTTTCCTGGTGGAGGTCACTGAGGTAGTTGGCAAGCTCTTCAGTGGCAAGGTGCTGGGTGTGGATGAGATTCGTCCGGAGATGCTTAAGGCTCTGGATATTTGGGGGCTGACACGTCTCTGCAATATTGCATGGACCTTGGGAACAGTACCCTTGGACTGGCAGACCAGAGTGGTGGTCCCTATGTTTAAGGAAAGGGGACCGGAGGGTGTGTACTAACTACTGGGGTATTACACTGCTCAGCCTTCCTTGGAAATTCTAGTCCAGATTGAAGAGGAACAATGCGGATTCCGTCCCGGCCGTGGAACAATGGCCCAGATTTTCACCCTCTCACAGATCGTTGAGGGGGCATGGGAGTTTGTCAACCCAGTCTACATGTGTTTTGTGGACTTGGAGAAAGCTTACAACTGTGTTCCCCAAGATATCTTGTGGGAGGTCCTTCGGGATATTCATGGACAGGGTGTCAAGGTATAGCTGAGGCCGAGGGTGGCATCTCTGCTATTTGCAGATGATGTTGTTCTTTTGGCTGGATTATGTGGATCCCTCCAGTGCTCTAACTTCATTACATATTCATTAACACCAGATAAGTAAACAATACACAAACATCCTAACTAGACTAAATCTCCAAAATTGTGTCCTAACTTTAAGATAAACTCCAGAGGTGTGTTAACTTCTGTTTAACCAACTGTTTCTATCATTTCTAGGCAGCTGTGTCAGGCAGCATAGTTCATTTACATTTATGGCATTTGGCTGACGCTCTTATCCAGATCTTATCAATTTGCTCATTTTACACAGGGAGGCCAAGGCAGTGTTAGGAGTCTTGCCCAAGGACTCTTATTGGTATAGTGTAGGGTGTTTGCCGTGGTGGGGATTGAACCCCAGTCTACAGTGTAGAAGGCAGAGGTGTTAACCACTACACCAACCAACCACTACACTACTGTTCACTACAAGCATAATGGCTTTACAGTTATATTTATATTGCAAAACGTTGGTGTCAATTGGGAGATGTTTTATTACCTTTGTTTCTTAATATTGATGATAAAATAATACAGTGATGGTGGTGAATAATTAGGAGACAGAACTGAATGCGTGTCTGTTTATTAGGAGGAATAAGGTTGGCACACTCGGCGAAAGCGTTTGGGAAACTGAAACTGAAACTACAGAGCAGCGACTGATAAACAGCAAGGAACGCTTTCATAATATTCTTAATCCACAGTTTATTGCACTTAAGTTTTGTTTTAACCTTTTTATATTGGGAACAGGAGCTCTAACTTATGATTTTAACGTTATTTTGATTATGTATTGCCTTTCAGTGCCTTTCAGTTGTATAGTCACTTTCTTGATAACAGGCATGACAGTTGAGTGTTGACTTTGATTGAATAGTTTGGCATTTCCTAAATTGTGATAAGATGCTTTAAGGTAAGATAAAATTGATAAATGAAAATGGGACTTGCTTCTATATTACGAATTTGTGAAAAATCTTATTTCGACCTTGTCAGGTCTTAACTTAGGACAAAAAACGGCCTCACATCTTCAGTGTGCCAGGCAGGCATGTTATCCACTGCACTAAACAGTTGTTCCTGATAACAAGAAAATGTAACAATATTAAATTCTATTGATTTTTTTTTACTTTATATGGAGTCAGATGTAGGAGGCAGAAATGCAGCCAGATTTTATATGGAGTCAGATGAAGGGGGCAGAAATTCTTTCTGTAATGAGAATGAATGAATCAGTGATTAATGGATAGGGAATAAGAGGGTGGCTGAAATTGTGCGTGACAACAGATGGGCTGCAATCTGTAACTGTACGCCTGTGAAGTGGTCCTATAAGTTAGGCTGACCTCTTAAAAGTGGTCAGTCAGTGGATGTACAAGGTGATGAGTTTTGTTACATTATGTGTATAGTTGTGAGGCTCATTCAGTGCCAAGTTGAATTTGCCGTGCTGTATCTTGAATAAAAAACGTACCACGCTCTCAGCCCTGCTAAGAACAAGCTGTTCCAGTACACAGGGGCCCACGTACCACTGGCGAATTGCAATTACAGTCAGGGGTTGGCAAAATTCTTGTTTTCCCACAGACTAATGGGCCTTTCCTTGTATGTCTTGTGTCGGTGATGACGATGCCATGCGAGTGAATAAAGACCTGATCTTACTCTCTTTGCCGTAAGAGTGACATCATCCTCAGAGGAGGATTCCTTTTTCAGTCCGATTGATTTTTTTTTCCCCCCATCCTCCTGTTGGGTGTCTGGTTTGGTCATGACATTTGCCTGATGAGGAGAGAAGACTGACAGACGAGCACAGGGCGACATAAGACTGATGCAAATCAAGACCAAGTGAATGGACATCTGTGGAGAGAGAGCGAAAGAAGGAGAGAATGAGAAAGTGAAAGGAGAAGGGAGAGAGTGGAGGAGAGGAGCTGCATGGTCCCGATCCTGAGTCCGGCTCCGTGTTTTGCGGCGCGCTCCGAGCCTGTGGAACATGCAGAGAGCGTCTTGGTCCTCCTCTCTGCTGCAGTGGAGGAATAAACGCGCAGCTTAAACCCGTCCCTCTGCTCTACCCTCCACTCCTCCGCTTCAGGGCCACGCTCGCAGTCAGAGAGAGAGTGAGAGACGGGGTGGGGGGGGGGATACGAAAAAAGAAAGCAGAAAAATACAGAAGAGACATTTTTCCCAAGCTGACTGGATCTGGCCCATTTGTGCACCTGTTTTTTCCCCTCTCTCTCTCTCTCTCTCTCTCTCTCTCTCTCTCTCTCTCTCTCTCATGACTGTCCTCTGCTTCCCTGGCATGTTGTGAAGAGGCATGCGTGTGCGCTGATGACTCCCACACAGAGACGGATTCTCAGGTAAGAACATGGACTCTGGCTGGCTGCCTGGTTATAACAGACCCGGCATGTATTCCAGTGTTTTTAGCAGCCTGGCACTGAGGTGCAACATAAAATGCTCTCTCTAAAAAAAAAAACAAATGGTTTTCTGGACTCCAGTGGAGGCTGTGGTCCATTAGTGGAGGTGACAGACTTAATGTTGGGAGAATGGTCTATTGCAGTGTACCAGATGTGGAGGCTGTATGGTGCTGTATTGACAGGCTTCAGTCTATGTGTGTAGGGTGTATCAGTAGTTACAGGTATCTGTCGCGCTCAGTGGGGGTGTGGGAATCATTCGTGCCTGGCTGGAGCGTGCGTTCTTATTGCGCAATGGAGAGCAGCAACATCTGTATGAGCAGCTTGTGCCTCGTGCTGCCCCTTCGTCTTGGGGCTGGCATGAACGGAGAGTGAGCGCACGATGCAGGAGGGTTGCCTAGCAATAGCCATGCCTGCTGCTCAGCTCTGGAAGTGTAGAGATGCGATTTTCTGCCTTGCCGGAGCATCCGTCACAGCCGTGTGGTACATGTGTGAGGAGCCTGGGAGATATGCGTGATGTGATGGGAGGCAGGGGAGACAGATGGGGTCGCTGTGCGGGTTTCGGGCTGGCCGTGAGCATTCTGATCATCACCAGCCTCGTGTGGACTGCTGGTCCACAGCTTGGCCAGCGGATTATTTGCTGAGGCTCCATTACACCTTCACTCCTCACTTCTTTCTGACCGTGTCTGAGCAGTCACACAGCAAAGCTGGTGCTGCAAACTCAGCACTGCGGTGTGTGAGCATGTCCTAAATATGAGCATTTTGTGGCTGTGAGCTACAACTGCTACTGTCAAATTCAGAGGAAAGCCACTGGAAAAAAGCCCGTTATTTATGAAAGTAACACTGTTACAGGACACAATGTTATATAGCATGAGCCACATATGTGCTTGAAATAGGAGAGGGCAATTATCATTATACATAATATGTATTGTGAAGTTTTGTGTTCTGAGGTTTAACAAGTCAGAACCAAAAAAGCATCAATATAGCACTAAATCCAATTAAACAGGGCTAATTATGCCAGGGAATCCCCATCCTGGACACTCCGCTGCTCAAAACTGGCCCATAGGGACCCACAAGTTCAATTTGTATTTCCCTTGTTTGTTTTTTCACACATTTAAATATGTCTGAATTTTCAATATATTGTTTTTCAAAAAAACGATTTCAGAACCAATGTAAATGCCATCTTTTTGTTTTTTTAACAGTGTTAGGGTGTCCTAAATCCATAAGCGGGCGCTCATATATCAAGCCTCCTCAAAAGCAGCGCTTAGACAAACCAACAGCTTGCTTCAGTAGTTCACTGTGATACAGAGCACCCACGTTTGTAGCACTGGCTTGTCAAGAAACGAGTGGAAGCAGGCACCCATTTATCTTATTGTATTTCAGTCTGTTACCATTTAACATAGACAAATTGCTTCGTTCAGAATGGGAGTTATTTAAAAGCTGTCCTGTTTTGGCGAATATTCCTGTTCATTTAAATACCTAATTGAAGTCAAATAGATCAGGTCAGCCTTAGCGTGTTCTTCCATGCGTTTCATGGCCGTCATGTATGACTGCAAAGGCTTCAGACATTTGAATGGACATTTTCTATGTATAAGATAAGAATATAAAAAGATAAGAATGCATAAACATCTGAATTCTGAATTTTATTTTATTAGCCCTACTGACAGCATATGAGGAGTTTAAGTAGATAACGAGATCAGGTGTGGATGAGTGTGGGGTCCCTAGGACCTGCGATTGGGAACCACTGAATTATGCTCTTTTTGTGATGCTATGTGCCGTCGGTCAGTTTTCTTTCTGTAGTGGTCAGCATTGCATCTTACCTCAGTATTCACCCTCTTGTGTGGACATGAACACAGAGCAAATTGCTTCTAATAGCAAAGCTCACATGGTGTCAGCTCCTTCTATCAAGCATGTTGTCAGGTCCCACGACAGGCAAATATCACAAATTGCTTTTTTTCAGGGAGTAACTGTTTCAGAAAACTCAATATTCAAAATCATGGCTCCAGCTTTCAGCAAGAGTGCTGTCAGAGCACACCATGCTTCAGTGATCCCAATAGCAAACCCACCCGGCCAGCTGATCAAAGCTTGATGAAGATGGAGCTGGGTGAACATGACTGAATGATACAAATCTTCAGTCTGGCTAAACACTGTAAAAAAACAAGTCTCTGAGTCATTCCCTGGTTTGACTGGCATAATGAGGAAAAAATGGAGTGGACGTTGGGGACACCTGACTGGTTGTTGGTACTGAAGCATACTTGGACATTGCACATATACAGTAGTATGTACAATAATGTGTTTCCATAATTCTGGCCACAGAGTAAGATTCACTGGTTTGATGGCCGAAGTGTCTTCCCTGCTGATATCCACACTGTACTTAGAAAGGTGTATTGTGCTGAAATTGATCGTGATAATCGTAATACCTTGTCTGTTGGCCGGCCCAACTTGGAGGCAGCTATTTATCAGAGATAGCATCCGAACACATACATTCCCGGAGAGTTCTCCCACTTCTTGGCTAACGGGAACACCTCTGAGCCCAACGCCTAATCGTTAAAAATTTATGATGGCATGACACCTTAAAATTCATGACATAACTTGTGTTGTGTTATAATTTGGCCTTTAGCTGGACTCCACGGAGGCCTGGCTTGGCATTTTACGAACCATGAAAGCTGCATGTTGACATGGCTGATAGATCGTGTGGAAAAGATGTATTGTCTGGATGTTACTGCGCTGAGCGGGTGACTCTGCTGAGACAACGTGAGGACACCGGCCAGCCTCTGGGTGATGGTTTCTTCCCTAATGGACTTTGAAGAGCATGTAGGGAAGGAATGGATACAGCAGTGTAGCACGTCTGCACACACACACACACACACACACACACACACACACACACGGACATATGCAAATACTAGAAGACTGAATGAGCTGTGTTGTGTTCTCTGAGCCTTTCTTGTCATATTGCCTTTGTTTCACTGACTCTCTTCTCCCTACACTCTTAAACATGATGGTTCCCCAAGGGTTCTTTAGTAAAGAAAATGGTTCCATATAGAAACATGAACACTCAAAGAACCCTTTGCAAAATTCTTCTGTTTTTTCAATGTCAAGCTTGTAGCAATAGAGGAACCCTTTTGGTGCTGTATTTTTTCAAAAAGGTTCTATATAGAACAATTTTTGTTATTGAAGAACCTTTGAAGAATCATAATTTTAAGTGTGTAGTGCTTGGCAGTGTATCAGTACATATCTTCTAATACCCATGACGATCCGTATACACTTAGAAAATGCAGAAACTTGGACCAAATCTGCCTTGAATAGCTTTAGGAAGAAATGTAAAGTTAGATAAGCTATGCAGTTATTTTAGCTCAGTAGAATCGACTATACTTCCTGCTTTTCTAGAGTAAGATAAATATGTCATCAAATACCAGTTTGAGGTATGGGTCTATACCTGGGGCTAAACATCTATTATGGTGGCTGGTTGGTGTAGTGGATAACACCTCTGCTTTCTGTGCTGTAGACTGGGGTTCAATCCCCTCCTGGAGAAGCAACTCTCACTATACCAATAAGAGTCCTTGGGCAAGACTCCTAACACTGCCTTCACCTGCCTGTGTACAAATCATCAAATTGTAAGTCGCTCTGGGTAAGAGCGTCTGCTAAAGGCCGTAAATGTAATCGACGCCAGTCATATTATTATGGGATTTTCTGCCAGTACGGATATGATTCTGACATGACTCTGCATACCTAATTTTTAGAGATATATTTCATAAATAAATAATGAGCATGATTATTCTTGTTTTAATAGTTGTGAGTCTTTTGCCAAGCAGTTTGTTTTTAGTTTTTTAATTTGATGCGCTTTACTCATGGTATCCAGGACCTGAGAATTAAATGAAATGTATATTATTTACTGGATGTAGGCATGTAGATAATATATGCAGTAGTAATTTCTTGGTGGTTATGTGTCTGGTCAGCGCTTACAATACTGTGTAATGTTCCCTCTGCCAATTTTAAAAGAAGACAACAGAACAAAAGAAGTAGCTGCTCTCAATGAGTTCATTCATTTTATTAATCGTGACTTAAAAAAACTGTAAAATGTTAGAAAAAAAGTTCCTCATATAAAATTTTATTAGTGTCATCCAGCCCTAGTTATGTCACTCTTGTAGCTTTGGGCTTCCTGTGAGTGTGCATCAGTGTCTCAGACGCAAACACACACACACACACACTCACACCGAGGCTCCATTGAGGACAGTGGCTGGGACTGTAGGCAGCTTGAGTGTCAGACAGTGTGCTGAGTAAAATCTGTCAGTGTAAGTGCTCTGTATAAACTCAGACCTCTATGGACTCAAACACAAGTCACAAACACAGACAGCCTAGCCAAACGCTGCACTCTAGTCTCAGCCTAGCCAGTCACTAAAGAGGAAGGCCAAGTCAACCAAGTCGGCAGGACGTTGCTGGATATTGATGCTGGCCTTATTAGTGTTTGTAGATACTTGCTAGAGGAAACAAACGTATCTGGTAAAAGTACACAATCCGTTGCTATACTGTAATGTCCAGAGACTTTGTTGAAGAACAGGTAAACTGTCCTTTTAAGCAGTGCTGAGAGATTCATTCCGAAGAGGTAAACCTGTAAGGAGTCCCTGGGTGTGCCAGTGTGTAGTAGTGCTGGGTGGTACTTATAGGTTTATGATATTTAATGAGTATGTGTACTGTGGCATCAGCATAGATTTAGACCATGCTCAACTCCTCTAACTGACCTCACTCCCTAAAAGAATAACACAAATATACAACTTAAACTAGAGCAACAACAACATAAACAATGATAAATAGCTGCTATTTTTTAGACAAGCCTCCCATGAGCCTCGTCGCATGGCTCTCTGCATGGCCACACCTTCCGAGACTCTCAACGGCATAGCGGTTAGTAGCAGCCAGGTCTTACAAACCTCACGTAGCTTTAGTGCGACCCTATGCATTTCCAAACATCCCTAGTTTCATCCATCTGTCTTCCATCTATACCAGCATACCATAACGTCACCATGTTATAATGCACAGAAAATGTGTGTTTCATAATACGTCGTAACTTTTTCTGTGCTGTACGCCGTGATGTCTACTAACTCCCCATCACTTATTAGCTTACCTCAGGCTGCGAAGGGGAATTACCTCAGCGTATACAGAGCGATCCCGAATGTGCAGCAGTGCTGTGGGAATTTGTGTATGAAGGACAGGCTGCTTTCAAGAATTATACCTGCCCTTATATTACAGATCATTATGGCTACCATTATTTTAATTCAGTTCATGCGTTGTTCTCCTCCACCTTAAGAAACGTGTTAATTTTGGCACACAAAGACTAAAACTGCTTATAACAAATGCCAAGTGTTAAATTCAGCTCTTAACAGGCAAAAATGATCACTTGTAGGGTTTATTTAGAAAAAAAACATTTCATTTCAAAACTTTTGCATCATCCAGTGAGTTACTCTTTTTTCATGATTCCAGAATTTTAGTCTGTGGCTTTGGTTCCTGCTGTGTTTTTCCCCACACGCCCTGGAAAAGAGAGCTGCCTCCAGCCATTCAGCACAACGTTTTCTCTCTGCAACAGCCACTCAGCCAGCACCTGTCAGTCTTTGTCTGTTAGTCCCTGAGAAAGGAAAAAGATCTAAACTAGCAACAGCATCTCAAAGCATGTAATCAAATCAGCAAACAATTAACAGACAGAAAGTGCTACTAAACGGTGAACAGCCAAAAACAGTATGGCAGATCATGTTAGTCAAGCTAAGTGCCCAAATTTAAATACAGGAATGATTTCTCGTAATCTACAAGAATATGTTAAATATTGTAGCCTGTTCAGGAATGTTTTATGTTAGTTTTAGGACATTTGTTTTTCAGCATTTGTTATTCTGCTAAGGATTTTGATTGTGAAGGCCAGGGCTAGTTACATCCTGGGAGGTGTGTGTGTGTTTGGTATGTATGGTATAGCTGTGGCCAACAACAGCTGGAAAATAAAGCACCATGTCTTGTGTGAAAGGTGTATCTGTTTTAATGGTGGTGAACACTACAGTATGTTAAACACAAAGAAAAAAAAAACTCACAGCCAATGAACAGTCAGTCTTTGTCTGTCAGACCAATGAACAGTAAAATCGGCCAATGAACAGTATTGTGGGATTGCTTTCGTCGACCGTGATAAATGCAATGCTGCCTCCAAATGTGGTCAAAATAAGGAACCTTAGAAGACAGCTGACTCATGATATTTTCTGAATGGGGCAGCCTTTCTTTGTCCCGGGAGACATCAAATGCTGCCTTAAAATGCTAACTACTTAGACAGCTGCTTCCCAAATGGACTGCACCGTATACAAGGAAACTTCTGGTACTTTGGGTTTGGATCTAAAAATGAAATTTTGGGTAATAAAAGTTTGGAACTAAAAATTGGATTTGGGGTGCTAAAAGTTTGGAACTGAAAATAAAATTTTGGATACTAAAAGTTTGAAACCAAAAATGATATTTCAGGTGCTAAAAGTTTGGAACTAAAAATGGAATTTCAGTTTCTAAAAGTTTTGAATTAAAAATGTAATTTGGGGTATTGAAAATTTGGAATTAAAAATAGAATTTCGGGTACTAAAAGTTTGAAACTACAGAAGTAATTTTGGGTAATAAAAGTTTAGAACTAAAAATAGAAGTTCGGATACTAAAAGTTTGGAACTACAGATGTCATTTTGGGTAATAAAAGTTTAGAATTAAAAATAGAAGTTCGGGTACTAAAGGTTTGAAACTACAGAAGTAATTTTGGGTAATACAAGTTTAGAACTAAAAATAGAATTTGGGGTTCTAAAAGTTTGGAACTAAACTGGAATTTTGGGTACTAAAAGTTTTCAATCATTTTGGTTAATGAACATGAGAAATAGTGATTCAAACACTATTTGTTCCTTTCAAAGATTTACATTTTGGTACATCATCAAATACATCAAGCCATTTTTATCATACCATAATGCACAAGTTTTGCTGCTTACCTTTTTTGTATAAGAAGCTTGTTGAGCATTTCACCTATTCACTTACAAAAAAAGTGGTCTTGACTCAGACTCTGTTAAGATCTTAATGGTTTAAGCTAGAGCTGGAAATGAACTGTGTGTGTCTTAAACAAAACAATGTCAGTAAATTATTTTTATGATATTGCTCAGGCTTAGTGGAAAGTAGTTTGTATTAATGGTGGATATTAGTGAATGGGAAATTTGAACTGGTTTGGTGATTTGTTAAAAGTTGGCACTCAGGCCACAGGCTCTGCATTTTCAGCTGATTTGTGTGTGTGTGTGTGTGTGTGTGTGTGTGTGTGTGATGGGCAGGCAGAGAACAGAGCAACTCCTCTGATGTGCTCACTAACACAAGTCTGTTTGTAGAGTGGTATGGGACGTCACTGACAGCTCACGCTCTTTCACATGCTTCACATGTATGGCGAACACATCAAAGAGGTCTGATCACTGTTAATCACAATGAATATTTCCAGCTGTAACACTGCTGGGAACATTTCAGTCCAAACTGAGCTTGTCCTCTGTGTGCCAGGAAGGGAAGCTGTGTGAAAAGTTCTGAATAATAGATTTACCTTCTGGTTAAGTTTTACTGGGCTTTCAAAGGGATTCAGTCTTTCCCTCTCCTGCTCTCTCTCTCTCTCTCTCTGTGAGTGTGTGTGTGTGTGTGTGTGTGTGTGTGTGTGTGTGTGTGTGTGTGTGTGTGTGTGTGTGTGTGTGTGTGCATATATATATATGCACACACACACACACACACACACACACACACACACACGGCAGTCGTGGGCTGGAGGTTAAGGATCTGGCCCTGTGATTGGAAGGTTGCTGGTTTGATCCCCAGGGACGACAGTCCATGGCTGAGGTGTCCTTGAGCAAGACACCTAACCACCAACTGCTCCCTGAGCGCCGTGGATAGGGCTGCCCACCGCTCCGGGCAAGTGTGCTCACTGCCCCCTAGAGTGTGTGTATTCACTAGTGTGTATGTGGTGTTTCACTTCACGGATGGGTTAAATGCGGAGGTGGAATTTCCCCGTTTGTGGGATCAAAAAAGTATCACTCATTCACTCACATACACTTTAGAGCCAGGGGAAAAATCGATTCTTAGATGCATCGTGATGCGGACGTGGACGATTCTGCATCGATTAACAAATGTCAAAAATCAATGTTTAAAATATTTAATTTATAATGTCATGTTGACGGAACACAAAAGGCGGAACTTGGAAATGCGGAAGTGCAGCGCCCAGACAATCTGTGGCGGCACATAATAAAAACACAAGGAGTCCACAACCCAAATGTTAAGAAGAGCCATTTTGTCCTTTCACCAAAAATCAAACCGCCTGGGAGCCACAGCATTTAATGTCCAAAGTGTCTCAGTGTGCACTGATGTCCTAGTATAGACATCAGCGCAGACTTTGCTCTGCTATGGACTTTGACTACAGCCGCTTCCTCCCGTCTCCGCCAGGACACTTTTCCTCAAAATTGAAGAGTTCCTTGTAAAACGTCTCTCAACGTTCGGCTGTTCGACAAGGCTGGATTCAGATTCTTAGTAGCCAGCTTCTTGTTTGAATTCTTGTAAATAGGGCACCATTTAAGGTGGAACGGGAAAATTTGAAAGAGAAGCTGACTTCATGTTCACAACTTTCTAGTGTTTGACTCTCTTACTGCAGATGTAGCTGCATTTAATGCATATGAATGCATTGCTAGTCTCCAAATGTTCGTCTTAAAAATCTCTCTTTGCCTTTTCGTTAGCTACTAGCTAGGCACTGCTAGGTGACCTGCAGTCTTTGCAATGCTAGATGACCTGCATTGCTAGGTGACCTGCAATCTGCACACCAGGGAAGAGGGACCTGGATAAGAGCCATCCTATATGCAAATTGTTTCACACTAAACTAAAATATTTTGGAAACGACATCATGAGAAACCGTATAACATGTTTCCACCCATTTTCCTACCAGTTATACTTGATGCCAACCAGAGGACCATCGAGCAAGCGATGTCAAAGCTTCCACCCAACTCGGAATCTTGAATTTTATTGCCAAGGATTTGCGTCCGTACCCCTGCCCCCCCCCCCCCTCCCCCCTCTCTACAACAACACCAAAACCAATCATGGGCTGCGTGGACATCTATTGCCACTGGATCTTATTTCACCGTAACAGCGCATTTTATCACAGATGAGTGGCGGCAGCGTCTCATGTGCTCCAGACAAGAGCAGTGAATGAGAGACTTCCAGTTCACTTGCCACATCACTTCCATTTGATTTATTAATAAAAGATATTGGAAGTAAATTCGTCATGGATCATTACAAATACTTCTCTTTAAAATATCCAAACAAATCCTCACACAACCCTTGAATCATGAGGTGCCTAGAGATTCCCACCCTTAATGTGTGTGTGTGTGTGTTTGTTTGTGTGTGTATGTATATGTATATGTATGTATATATATATATATATATATATATATATATATATATATATATATATATATATATATATATATATATATATATAGAGAGAGAGAGAGAGAGAGAGAGAGAGAGAAAGACAGAGAGAGAGAGAGAGAGAGAGAGAAAGACAGAGAGAGAGAGAGAGAGAGAGAGAGAGAGAGAGAAAGACAGAGAAAGAGAGAGAGAGAGAGAGAAAGACAGAGAAAGAGAGAGAGAGAGAGAGAAAGACAGAGAGAGAGAGATGAGGTTTTCTTCTGCCAGCAGCGATATCCTTAAAGGATATCTCTATCCTTTTTCCCTCTCCTCTCTCCCTCTCTCTCTCTCTTCTTCTTGATCCCTTCCCTGAAAGCTTGCTTTTTTTCTCGTTCTATCTCCTTCTCCCTTCCTCCTTGTCTTTCTCTCTCACTCTCTCTATATCCCTTTCTCTCCATTCCATATCCTTTTTCCTTTTCCCTCCTCTCTCTCTTTCTCTGTCTCTCTATCTCTCTCTCTCTTTCCTTCTCGATTCCTTTCCTGTGATCTTGCTCTCTTTCCTCTAACTCCATATCTCCTTGTCTTTCTCTCCCCCCCCCCCCTCCCCGACAGTATGCTGTGCAGTGCAGGATGAGCTGTTCTCCAGCTTGTTTCCATGGCGATGCTGAGGAGCTGTAGTGTGTGTCAGTAATATAAACACAGGCTGTGTGTGTGTTGGTGTGTTTCCCTTTCTCTTCGGCGCTTTCCTCTGAATTGTGCTCCTACTTGGAATTCAGGCCAGATCACAGATTCTGTTTGTATGTGGAAGAGGTGCACACGTGTGCCGCAAGTTGCAGGTGTGTGTGTGTGTGTGTGTGGGGCACCTTTTCACAAATGCAAGCTCATCTGTTTTTATGTGCCAATCAGAACCAATGAAACGTGTGAAAAGAAAACAGTTTTGTGAGTGGTGAAGTTTCGTTTTTGAGTATTCAGATTTTATTCCGCAGTAGCTTTTGAACAGTGGCTGAGATCTGGATATTATGTGTAAATGATCACAGTGAGTACCAAGACAACCCGTTTTCAATCGGTGTTTGTCTGAAATTGCTGCAGAGCGCATTCATTTCTCTAGAAGTTGTAACTTGAACTTGAGTGACTGCATATTATTGGGGTCTAATCAGTACCAACACTATGGAGCCAGTAGAGTGCACCAGACATTCATATTAAAATTCAAAATTTAAAAACTCAGATTTTCTCCTAGGAATGAGGCCACCGGACCCCACTACAGGGGGTGGGTTTTAGAACTCATAACCTTTTCACTGCTCATGAGTTTCCATGTCTGTGCAAGTACTGTGGTCTGTCTGAGTGAACATATTTGTCTGTTTTTTCACCAATGTGGAGTTTATTGAGTGCATATGTGTGTGTGTGTGTAGTGGGTGGCAACCAACATGAGTGGGCGGCAACCTACTCTCTCACGGACAGATTCCAAGCCTCTGCTCTAGAGTGAATCACCTCAGTACCACACATGCTCACTTTATCCACCTCTTGCTTTTCGCAGGGGCGCAGCATTTTTATTTCGAGTGGAAAAGCACAGATACCCTGAATTATAGAGATAGCCTGAATAGGGGGTCTGAATTACATTCTCCTGTGAGCTGGACAAGTGGGTTATCCACAGCACTGTCCAACTGTTACTATCAATAACTCCACTGAAACTCCACTGAAAAGCATTCATAAAAATGTCTTTTGAGTTTGTCACACCTCAGAGAAAATGTGTTATTAACCACCCAGCCAAATTTGAATGATTCAAAACTGACAAGTAAATAAAAGTAGGTTTCAAAGATAAAAATAAGCAGTATTCTTTGCTCTGAAATGCTGGGGGCGTGTCTTCCAAAGGCCCTAAAACCATACCCAGTCGCGGGAAAGGCGCAGCCTCTCTCAAGTATCAGATACCACTGCAACCTGATAAATGGACGCTTCACCTAGCAGCTTTATTGGACTTTTACAACCATGTTAGAGCCACAAAAGCCAGAATTCATGTCAGAGCCAGAGGACACTGACCTCCAATAGAATCAACCCCATTTCTCTCAGTCCTGAACAGAACGATAATTTCTTTCTCCAGTTTCTCTCTTCTCTCAAAATTACTGATGAGCATATCCTTGTCACGCTTGGCCCCTCCCAGTCCTGTCCATGTGCGTTTGTTTTGGTTTAGTCCTGCCCCCTGTTTGGTTACTCCGCCCCTGATTGTGTTCACCTGTCCCTCGTTACCCTTTATTTAAGCCCTGTGTTTGGCCTTAGCATTTGCTGGTCTTTGTCCTTGCCTTGTTTGATGTATCGGTCTGTTGGATGTTTTGGTCTGTTGTTTGAACGGTTTGTGTTGCTCATCATGTCTGTACCAGATTCTGTCCGTATTGGCTCTATGATCCTGGACCGTATTGACCACGACCCTGGATTTGCCCTTAATAAATCTCGCTTATCTCAGCACATGCGTCCGCCTCCTCGCTCCCCGTTACAATCCTAGCCAAGTAAAGTTAGGCTGTCAAGCAGGCGATCCAATACTAAGGCCGTTAAGTTGTAATACCGTTATAGTTTAAGAGGAGGGTCTCCAGTTCATTGTCAAACCATGATTTCAGGTCTGCCCAGAAAATCCTGAACGTGATAATTATGTAAAACGGTTTAACAGTTTGATTCCACAGTTCAGTACTATGTTTTATTATTTTCTAACATGTATAATGTGTTAATTAACAAATCTCTGAATTTCATTTACAAAGACTTTAAGAAAGAAAATGAACTCTTACCCCTTGATGTGTGTAAGGGCTATTTACCTGCGTCTAGGGACAAAAATATGTTAACCCCTTCAAATTTCAGGTTTATTATTCGGTAACTACAGGGACTGCAGTGTAAACCGGTTGAGCTATTCTTCGCTTATTGCAGTGGGAAGTAAAACTTTGACCCACCGGCGGGTCCTGGCCATTTCTGAAGTTAAATCCCTTTGATTCATTCCTCTGTGTTTAGTGAAAGAGCTAGAGGTCACAGAACCTCAAACAATATTTAGTTGTAAAGAACAGGACAAATGAATTGCAGTTCTTCATTGTAGTTCTGCATTAATGAATCACCTCGGCACCACACACGTCTGCGTGTTCCACCCATTGCTTTTCGCAGGGACGTTGTGTTTATATTTAGAGTGGAGGAGCACAGATGACACTGTGGATCCACAGAATGATCAAATGTTCAGGGTACGTACAGCAGCATGGCGTTTCCAAATGAACAGCACACTGAATCATAGAACAGCACACTGTTAATCATAGAACTGCTTCAGCCTCTCTACTGTGGCTGTTTGTTAAATTGTGAGTACGTCTAGGTCAGAGCTGTCTGACGCGAGGCCCACAGGCCAAAGTTGGCCCATAAGGACGTTTGATTTGACTCGCTAGAAGGCATGGACATTTCAGTCAAATTTAATTGTTGAATTTGCAAGATATTACTAGAAACTAAATCAAATAATACCTAATACCTAGTATTAGTAGGTAGTGATGTCACTGCACATTGTGCTTTTGCTGTACGATCTTAACCCAAACACAGACCACAAATTCATGGCAGAGACCCTCTGACGTTGCACCGTGGTTCCTCTAGTTGATGTATTATAGCCTTTTGCCAGCTGTGGTAGGTTTTTATGTGCTTCGTTTTTTTTGGACTGAACAGATGGGAAAATCTAACCGAATCAAGAGACCGGATCTACAAAGCTCTCTGGTTAAGTACAGAGTTCATGCATTTCATTATTCTTCAACATGAGAACATAAAAGAACAGAGAGAAGCTGGTTGGTTGGTTAGTGTAGTGGTTAACACCTTTGCCTTCCACACTGTAGACTGGGGTTCAGTCCCCCACCAGCGCAAGCACCTTACACTATACCAATAAGGGTCCTTGGGCAAGACTCCTAACACCACCTTGGCCTCCCTGTGTAAAAATGATCAAATTGTAAGTCGCTCTGGATAAGAGCGTCAGCCAAATGCCGTAAAGGTAGAAGCCAATTTGCATATCAAAAATTCTATTTTTTGTACATGCTTCTTTGAAAATTCAAAGATTCTGATTCATCCTTAGTCTCAGCTACCCACCTCCTCGCCCAATTAGAGAACAGACGTATTTTTACTAAATTAATTTTTTGATTAGATTTGATTCTGTCATGAATTTATGACCCACCACAATCATCACTGACTGCAGTGCAGATGTAACAACAAATCAGTAGTCATCTGTTATGCTAAAGATAGAAATGGACAATGGTCATAACAGGCAGTGGCACATGGACCATCTGTGTGAAGAATGTCTTTAAAGACGAATGCTAGCTTTTTGGTCCTCCAAGACAGAGTTTGGGCGCACTTGGTCTGAGTACATTGAATGTCAGACTGTGCTGTGTGGTAACAGCCAGTTGTAAAAATGTTCTGTATGTTTATATAGAGATGGGAAATGTTAGAGGCCCACCATTCAATGTTATCATGGCACTTGAATTGCATTACAGTTATATTGCAATATTTAAATATATACGATACACTTATGGTGATTAGTCAAATTGGTTCTACAATAGAAAGCTTCCCATTCGACCTAATGAGGTTTGCACTTTCTTCATCTCACTTTAGTATTTTTTATTGCCTCAAAATGACTTTCACCATTCAAATCAACAAATCTACGTTCAAAACAGGATTTATCCTCACATATTTCGCTAATGGTTTTATCCGAATCTAATTGGTAGGTGAATGTAATATTAGGAATCTTTTGTATTCGGCTGCATTGTTATATTGTAGTGTTTTTTTTACATCTGCCTGAACAGAGAGTCTGAATTATACGTTCCTGTGAGCTGAACGAGCTGATTATCCACAACGCTGTCCAACCGTTCCTATCAGTAACTCAATCACAGAAGCTTTGATCTTACAAGAAAGAACTGGCACTATTTGTAGATAGAAGGAAGAAAGAAGTGGATAGTGAAACCCCTTGGACCCGTACTTTGGGAGCCACAACATTTTATGTCTATTTTACCATCTTGGCTGAAAATATATCTCCACGTATGTGCTAATGTACTAGTATAGGCTAAAAATATAATATGAAAATGCAGATTTACTTCATTCTACTTTAAGCTTTAGTTCAGCTGTAGCCTCTTTTCTCACATCTTCAGTTCCACCTTCAGTGGTGCCTGAAATGTTCTAATGTAACTGCACCGTTTAAGGTGGAACAGGAGGATTCAAACAAGAAGTTGGCGATTGAAGAGCTTGTGACTTTTTGGTGTTTGACAGTTTCTGGTTTCAGATTAAACACATCAGGAAACCAGCTGCAGATATATTTACATTATAAATGTAATTAAGTCCATTTGTCTCCAAATTATCGATGTTTGTCTTTAAATCTCTCTTTTCGTTAGCTACTAACTAGGCGAGACGTTGTCTGTGTTGCTAGGGTGACTGTGCACCAGCCTTCAGGGTTAAAGGCTGAATTAGCAGATATACATTAACTCCAGAGTTTAAGACCATTTCTCGTTGAAACTGATGTATGTGATGGCTGGTGACCTTGGAATGGTGTTTAAAACGGTAGTTGACTGCGATCTCTCATGGACCGGCTTTCACTGAACCTTTGTCAGTCAGAAGCAGAGCAGCTTCAGCTGACCACATAAGGCAAAGGTCATGCCATGCCACTCTTCTAACTTTCTCACTTTATGCTCCGCAGCACAGTGCAAGTGTTTCCCTGTGAGTGACCCAGAGTGACACTTTGCCTTCCCTTGCCCTGTGGCCCTTCGGGACGGAGTAACCGTTCTGTTTAGCGTCTCAGCCAGTGTGTGAAAACCAGCAGGCATCCAACACCCTGAATGCCCTTTTTGCTTCTGTCACCGCAGAGCTTTGTGGGATGGTTATTTTAGGCCACTGATGTTTGGAGGGCAGGGAGAGGGTGTGGTGGGCTTTCTTTGTAAATGGCCAGCTGTGGAAACAGGCAAGACAGTTGCTAAAGAAACACAGGAGATTTATTCCAGAGTGAATAGACTTTGTTTATACGTGTGCTAATCAAAGCTATTCGTATTGATTTGGTAATCTTTTGTGACAATTCCAGGCTGTGGCAAGATGTAGAAATAGGTTAAAGCTCTGAAAGTGTATTGTTGTGGCAGGCATTGAACTTTAACTAAAATACGTGCTCTTTCCTGTGCTGTTCCGCTGCATGTTCACTCTACCGTAGACAAAGTGATTGCTTGTTGTCAATCTGATGCCAATTCTAGAACCTTCTTAAAAGCATTCTTTACATTTTTCATAGAGATGTCGCAATCCAGTCTTTTTGCCATTTGATCTATGTAGCTGCCATCGAGGTCAGAATAAATAAATAAATAATAGATTAATAAATATTAGGTTAAAAAATATAGAGTTCATAAATACATACATTTCTAGTAAAATAGTTAAATATTAGAAGCGTAATTTCATATATTTCATGTATATTGTTTGTTTTGATAGGGGGGAACCCAAGTTTGCTGCCGCGGGTTGATAGGGTGTTACTTTTGAGGGTTATACTTGTAACATGCTGGACCAAGCTAGCAGGCAGACACCTCGCTGATTCCTCTGCCTAAGATCAGCAGTGATTAAGGAAGATTGGATAAAGTGCATAGTGCGTTTAACGACTGAAGATTTCTAATTTTCTCTCAAGGGAAAGCGGCCAATGAGGTACATTTAATGTTTTCTGTTACTGTAATTTTGTAAGAGTGTAAAGATGTAATGTGACGAATTTCATGTAACAGTACGGTCGCGTTGTTCCTTTGAAGTCTTTATGTGGAAATAAGTTGTTTTTTTTTGTTTTTTTTCTTTCTGGATGTCTTAACAGTTCTCACGGCACACTATCATGCTTTGTGTGATTAAAGCCCATAATACAAAGAACGACTTGGTTTCGTGATCTCGACTTGAGAGTGAATTACAATCTAAGTGCCTTCAAAGGCCTGTATCATGAGAAACCTTATCATGAGTTTTAATGATCCTTTTTAAGAGTTAGAGAAACCATACAGTCCATGTATGAAAGGTTGTAACACATCTACATAGATTCACCTAGTCAGCCTACAGCACTTCAGCCAATCGTGACACATTCAAGTTGAGTCAACATTTAGTGCTGAAAATATATCATTTTTAACAGATATTCCAAGTACCAATATGAACTATCCCTGTCATAGAAATAACCAGTTTTAAAACTGTTGTAGCTCATTTGATCAAACAAATTTCTTAGACAAGATAAAAGTGAATACATTTTTAGGTTCTCACACCAAACCCTCTGCACAAGTCATGTTTTGCTCTAATCCTTAACTGTAGCTTAAATTGCCAGGTCCATAAGGCAGTTTTCAGATTTGATGAAATCTGTGATTGGATGCCTGAGGTTTTATGATTTAAGTCATCCTACATTTCATTTTAAAATTAGAATTGGCCAGCTGGGAAGAGTTTGACAGTGTTTTGCCTCATTTACATCCCTGAATTGTGTAAAAACAGTCCATTATATTTTGGGACAAGTGATCCTTTATCAGCTGAACATCTACATTATATAGTGACTCTAAATATAACCAAATGTTTTTACAACCATTGAACATGGTCACCTGTGCACTGTAACTCAGACTGTGTTGCTTGTGATTATTATGTTTTATGCTGCTACAGATGTGACGGTTGTTTAACGGTCATTTGAATTGAGACCACCCAGAATGTAAAGCAGTTAATAATAAGACTGTCTACATGCCTCCAATTTCAGATTCCATATGAATGAAGCAACACAAGCTCATTTTTGGACTCAGAACTGAACTTTGACTTATCTTGGTTGAGATTCGCGCCTGTTCATGGGAAAACGCCCAACACTGACTTGTATTCCCTTAATCTGCTTTCCATAAAACATGAAATCAGTTTATGCTCTCTTTCATCCCTCTGCCCCAGAAGCATGTAGAGGGAATGTCCCATCAGAACATGATGGTTTTGATGGCGAAGGAAAGCCTGTGTGTCTTGGAGTGAGGGAGCAGCAATGATTGGCTCTGCAGTGGACCTTCATCTCTATGCTGGTCTCAGGCACCTCCTCAGTTCCTGGCTTTGTTGCCAAGTGGCCTGCTGGCATTTAATAGGCCAAGTGACACATTCACACATGGCTGGACGCAGTCGGGAAGCACACGCCTGTACCGATGGAAAACCCAGTAGTTGTGTTGGCCGGCTCAAACTGCTGCAAACAAAGGTCAAGTAGGAAACATGTATGGAAACTAATTTCACTGTGGGAGGAAATGACACGTCGATACAGATCAAAGACATTCAACACTGTTAGATAAAGGGCTTTTGTATTGAAAATTAAGTGAACATCTGCTTTCAGAAGGCTAGACTACAGTCCATGTCCAAAGGTATCCACACAGCTCTTCTGATAAATGAATTCAGCTACTTTAGGCTGGGCCCACACTACGCAGTCTTTTGCCCGAATTTAAACCCCCTTCCAAATTTTGCCCCTTCCAACAAATTTCCATGGATGGAAGTGACTGAAGGTGTGGATAGTCTGATAGTCTGTGGAGAGCTAGCCGTTGGGCACAGGAGCTGTATGTAAAACGCAGGCAAATAAAAGTCAATATTATGTTTGTAATGTGTGGATCCAGAGGTCGTCACCCTTTTTTACCATTTCAGCTCTGCTCCCAGCGAAATCTTTCTCCAGCTCTCACTGTATCAGCGCTTCTCAGCCCCATATTAATCCCCAGTTCATACATTCGCTATGCACAAAAGCACAAACAGGTCCAGTCCAGTACGATGAGCTATATGTCATGTGATTTCTGAGGAGATCTGGGAGTTTGAGTTCTTATTCGTAGCCCAAGCTCATTATGTACGTTACACTCAAATCATGACAAAAAGACAAGGAATTCTGTCACAAACTGATATTAAAAGATTTGTTATCCAGATATGTTTTCCTGAATGCTGCAAAAAAGTGATCTTTAACCCAGCAGCTTCATAGAGATTTGGTTTTAGCCCCTAAACGCACAGACATGGCACACACCCTTTTTAGCCCCTTCTGACTGAATTTAGCCCGAAAACGTCACACCGAGCTTAAATAATGAACCACAGAGCATCAGCAATCATAGATAATGAGGTGCTCGGGTTAAGCCAGCCAATCTCTGGAAACTCATCAGTCCATTGGCCTAATCTGGTTTAGTGTTGTTTTAGCATCCTGGGGCGATTAGACAGTCAATGCAAATCTAGTTTGGTTGCGTCGCATGTAGCACATTCATAACATTGTAATTCATAAGACTTAAGTATGAGAGAAGTGAGTGAGCAGCTCTTCTTTACTAAGCAGTGCAGGTGGGTCAGAGGAGTTTATTATTAATTAGTACATAAGTGGTGTCCTGTACAAGGCCTGCAGGGAACCCCCCCCCCACCCCCCCATAGTATTTAGCCATGCATGCATTGTTTTTGTAAAAGAAGTTATTTTACCGACATGCTTTACACCTAGATGTAAAATGAGGGATTCAGCTGGGGCTCTTTGTCTCTGCTGCTGAATGGAGAGACTGCCTTTTAAAGTTTCCTTTTGTTGAAATGATTCTTAAAATAGTTGATGTACATGGTTGTGCTAAAACAGGGGCTCCAACAGGGTGTTGGGCTGGAAAGGAACTTCTACGAGCCTAATTATAATCAGAGCTCTGCTGGTGTGCTGGGTGGGATAGTGTTGCTTATGAACTGATAACAGATACAGAATCAGGCAATAGGTTTATTTACAGTGTTTCTTATGTAACCATAGTTATGTGCAGTCATATGAAATTATGTAAGGAGGTACCTAATTAAAATGGCTTTTTTAATTAGGAGCAGAATGAAGCCACAAACTGCCAGGGCTCTGAAGTGAAATGTGAAGCTTCAGTTGCACAGTACAGAAAGAAATCGGGCTCTTTTATCTTAACTGCGGGGGGTGGGCCTGCAGCACCAGTATTGGTGGCTCGTTTGTTTGTGAAGTTTACATTTGTAGGTTTTTGAATATCAGATAAAATGTGTAGCACTGGAAATCGCACTTGGTCACTTGCTTAGCAGCAGCGTCTTAGTGGAGTGATACAGTGTTTGGGAAAAACCCGAGATGTTATGGCGAAATATCAGCACGGGTTGTTTACAACTAACTGCTGTATATTACTGAAAAACTGGATTCATGAAATGTCTCTTTGAAGCATTTCTCATTTACTGTGAGAACCACTGTCAGGTATATAAATGCATCTTGTCTGTTTCAGCATTGCCCTGTATTACCTTAATTTTGTTTTGAGATAAAGTTCATGTTTTTCTGTGTCTGTATAGTACAGTGGTCAGCAAACCAAAGAGGCATTTTGTCCTTTCACCAAAAAACCAAATCACCTCAGGAGCCACAATTCAGGCAAGAAGCTGGTCAACAAGATGCTGACTTCAGCTTCGCAACCTTTTTAGTCCTTGCCAGTTCCTCGCTGCAGATTAGATGCGGGCTGGAGCCTATCCCAGTCATTGGGCGAAAGGCAGGATACACTCTGGACAGGTCGCCAGTCCATCGCAGGGCAGACAGACATAGACAATCACACACTCACACCCAGGGGCAATGTAACATCCAATTGGCCTGACTGCATGTCTTTGGACTGTGGGAGGAAACCGGAGAACCCGGAGGAAACCCACACAGACACAGGGAGAACATGCAAACTCCACACAGAGAGGACCCCAGTCGCCCGGCCGGGGAATCGAACCCAGGCCCTTCTTGCTGTGAGGCAACAGCGCTAGAATGATCAGCAGAGCTTTATTTTACTGCAAAGGAGGATTATTTTATGTTTACCTAAATATCTAATTCTGCTGTGGAGCCGCAGCAGGGCTGTAAAAGAGCTGCATGTTGTCGACCCCTGGTGTGGTATATAATCAAAGCTCTGCCAAAATCAATCATGGCCTCAGAATCTCAGAATCGACTCCCTACATCATAATATCACTTTTTACAGTGCTGCTTTTGTGTGCCTTTGTGTGCCGGGCAGTTCATAAAAAGCAGCATCGACACTGCATTGGCATTTCTGCCTGTTGAGCGCTTTTCTAGACAGTCAGGCAGGGGCAGGGAGTGCGAGGCGGGATCTCTGAGTTACTCGGCTGTTCCCTGCATTGTACCTTGAGTCCAGCGCATTAGATTCTCATAAGGCAGGAACTGGTGGGGGTCTCCATGCGTGGGAGTGTTCTTCTCTCATTAATGAGACAGACTCAGGTATAGGTCAGATTTAGACCACGGCACTACAGGTTATTATTATTAAGTGCCGTCAATTTGTTTCCCACGCCTGGTTACCATACTGAAAATGTTTCGGCATAATAGCCTGTCTTTTGTTTGGGTCTTGAGGCTTCTCAATGACTCTGATTGTATCCATCCATCTTGTAGCTGGTGGTTCTCTTGCTCTTTCACCTTCAACTCTTCCCAGCATGATGGTCTTTTCCAATTAATTGCTTCCTCTCAGAATATGTCCAAAGTAAGATAGCGTCTCTGAATTGCAGGCTCTTCTGGTTTGCTGATAGTTACATCTCTGCACGGCATGCAATTAAGATTTAACCTCCAATGCTGCCTCCAACAATGTTTAGCTGTTTTTTTTGTGAAATCATCTCAAATGCATGTGCCGTTTTTCCATTTTCTCAACTCATTCTCTTCTCATTTATGTGAAACTTTCTCAAGCCTCAGGTTTCTTTACAGAGAGGAATACAGGAGCCGTTCTGCAGTCATGGTGATGAAATGGAGTTGATTTTGGATATTAGATGAGACGATAACTGACAAAGACTAATAAGAGTCCTACGAGCTAATCTTTTAGTGTGCAAGAACCCAGACCCCTTCAGAGCTGAACGCTTTGAAATAACTATAAAAGCTTATTTGAAGCACTTTCGCATTGGCTCAGTGGGAATTCACTGTAGATGTAAATTTAAGGGGTTCACCTTCGTAGAGTGCATGTTCTGGACATGATAAATTGAGGAGACATTAAGTTGTCACTTTCTGCAATGTGAATGTATTAGAGCATGATTAACATAAAGGAGTGAGAAGAGAATTCTAATAGTAACGCTCGGAGAGAGAGAGGGAAGACACACAGACATATCGCTGTTGTCAGGACAAAACCTCGTATCTCCAAAACTGGGAACTTTACAGCAGAAAGAAAAAAAACCTACTTTATTTTTAATGCCAGAATTTTTTCCGTGTCATTTTGGCCAGTTTCTTTTAGTCCATTCATCATGAAATTTTGCGTACAATGTAAAGGGCAACAAGTATTTTCAAATGATGTCAAAAACGACAAAAATGGACATACGAGGTTTTGTTCCCGACAACAGCGATATACATCCGCACACACAGTGACACCTAGGGGCAATTTAGCCTGTCCAATTGGGCTGGCTGCATGTCTTTGGATTGTGTGAGGACACCGACGCAGCCACAGGGAAAACTACACAGTAAAGAGCTTCTCATATAGCGTCACTGACTTTTCCATCCATCCATCCATCCATCCATCGTCCAAACCACTTATCCGTCAGGGTCGCGGGGGGCGGGGGTTGCTGGAGCCTATCCCAGCAGTCATTGGGCGGAAGGCAGGATAGTTAGTTAGGATAGAAGGCAGTTTTGTTATTTGCTGACACTGACGTTCTTTGCTCTGTCAAGCACCCCACCATAATACCTATAATGTAGTTTTCAGAAGAAGAGCATTGTTTTTCTTCTCTTTACGGCTGCTCTTTTTAAGCTACTTACATTTTAAACTTTAAACACTAAGTTTGTAAAACTAATGTTAAAATGCAGTATATCCCTGTTGCCTCTGTATTTTTGGTACTTCGGCAGGTTAGTGAGAAAATCCTTAAGTCCCAAATGAATCAGTGATCTCCCAAGCTATCCCAGTGTTTGTCAGCAGGCTGGCTGGTGGACAAACAGGATGTGTCAGGGCCAGATTGGCAAGGGCAGCTGCTGATGGCATGCGTGCGTGCGTGTGTGTGTGTGTGTGTGTGTGTGTGGAGATAAGAGGCATGATAACATCCATTTTTCTCCATCTGCTGAGCTGAGAGCGTTAGAGATGCTGATAGCCTTGGCCCATTCTCCTGTCAAGTTCCTTTACAGTCCGGGCTGCTGACCGACCTCGTGACTGATGGTACCATTTGTAGCACCCGTGTAGCATTATGTGTAGCTATATATAAACCCCTACAACATGTAATCAATTTTGCATGGATGAATCACTGCTCCTTTACATCAAGTACACTAATTTGCATATTTGCCCTGTTTTCATGCTGCTTTTTTCACATAGCTTATTAAAATGGGCAGCCCAGTTATTACTGTCTGCATGGAGTTTCTTTAGTATACTGACCACTTTTTTTTCCTTGTTCTTCTCTGTAGATTACAATAGGTGTCAATGACACAGTAGCTTTTCCTCCTAAGCTCCCAGATTTAGCCTGGTGATAATTACACTTGGGCTGTGGGTTTGATCCACCTGCGTTTAGTGTAGCTGTGGGCAGCTCCTTTGAGCCTCACGTTGCCTGCACGTTGTTCTGCTTTCTGATGGCTTATCATCTCAGTAGCTCTCCACTGAAGAATGATCTCGCCACCCATCCTATAATTACTGAATTCTCGACGCTGGCAGTTATTACCTTATATTCTGCTTTTGGCTGCTTTGTCAAAGAAATAGTCTCTACAGTTTGGAGTGGATCATTCAGATTGCACCTAAAAGTATTATTGGTGTTGCGTCGATGTTAGCAGAAAATGCCAGGCTGGAAAATATTAAAAGCATCAAATGAATGAAATGATCAAATGAATACAGTTAGCCCTCCTTTAATAGCACTTACTCATTTTTAGTTGTGTATTTCCTCCTGTGTGTGGAACTGAGTGTCGTTTGAGCACGATAACCTCATTTGAGATCTACTTCATAAGTGAAGCCTTACACTAAAACTCAAGAAGCTGATATTCAGTTTCAATATCAGTGCCAGAAAAGAAAATGTGGAGTTGTGCCATCTCTAGCCAGTTTGAATAGTTCTAAATTATAAATATAAATATAATAACAGAAGTTATTACCTCTGTACCTCTGTTTTACATCAAATATTAGACTTTTTATTATTATATAATTATATTTTTTCAGTATGGTACACAAGTTTTTAACTTCATAAATGCACATTATGAAGTAACGAAGGCATGAAGTAACGCATCTTATACAGCTTCTGTAAATTTTAGTGCACAATTTAATTTTTATTTGCTTTTCGCACAGGTTGCATTCTTTTAATGTTAAATTCAGCAAATAAACAGTAACTGTGCATCAAAATGTTCAGAACTGTGTTCTCTGTAGAGGACGAGTACTTTTTATCACTTAGAAAATCAACAAAGCATTCTAGCCCATGCTTGGCATTGGGCATTGGCTCCTCTAGAGCATTCTATGGGTCATCCCTTTTTATGGAGATCATGCAAGTTGCAAAATTTGACCAGATGCACCCAAACCACCCAAACGTTTGCGTACGGCTGTTTACACAGAGTCATTGTTACCCTGGTTTTGAGGAAGCTTGTTACAGTGACTGAAATGGACAACAATTATTTAGACACGTTACTCTTTACAATCTCATAACCTTTTCCCAAAGCAGCTGTTTTTGCCAGGGGCTAAAACTGAATCTGATTTTCTTCTCGGGTAACCAAATCTAGCACGCTGACTTTTGCACCGTGAAACTTCTTTATGTTCTTGAAGAGCTCCTTGATTTAATATTATTGCAGCAGGATACGTTCTCAGGAGGAGATCTGATGAAAATGAATTCGGTATGAAGCTTGAGTTCTGCTTACAGTAACCGAGCACATACTTCCCTCTCAGGTGGACACTATATTTTTAAACGTCTGGATCACAATCACCACTCCAAAATCCATATCATCCCAAAGGTGTTGGATGGAGCTCCATCACTCTGGAGACCACAGTTCCACTGCTCCACAGCCCAATGCTGGGGGTCTTTTTACCCTTCCAGCCCATGCTTGGCATTGGGCATGGTGACCACAGACTCATGCTTGGCTCCTCTAGAGCATTCTATCGGTCATCCCTTTTTATGGAGATCATGCAAGTTGCATGTGTGCAGTTGAACTCCTCATTCAGCAACAGGTGACCTTACAATAGCTGAATTCACTGAATTAGATGGGCTGTCTACATACATTTGGACACATTGTGTACACTCCTAAAAATGATGGTTCTTCAAGGGTTCCTTAGTAAAGAAAATGGTTCTATGTAGAACCACGAACACTCAGTCCAGTGTGGCTTTATAACTGGGCAACATGATGATGCTTTACTGTAATCATGGACATTGTAAACGCTTAAAGAACGTTGATCATCTGCTTGTTATATTACAAAAGGACATAATGAGTTTTGTTTAGTTAAGTGCAGTGCAGTGAAATGTTGAATAAAAAAATTGAACTGAATTTTGGATAGCAGTTTTTAAATGTGGAAAACACTAAACATTCTTATATGTATTGTGTATCATGATATTATTATATAGATTATCATGATATTTTTTGCCATATCACCCATCCATGTGGCTGTAATCTCCTCTCGCACTGAAGCAGGCCAGAAAAAGCCTTTTGGGTTGCTGAAGGGCTCTGAGCTCAGTAGGATTATGTTTTTGTTTTCTGTTGAGACTTTGAGTTTGATATGAAGTTCATTACTGCCTCATGCTGAGCACCAAACTGATTCCACTGAGTACAGAGAATTGCAGCTCTACGCTGTACAGTCTACAGTGATCCCTGAAAAAGTACAGCAGTCGAACTGCGAGACACTGTCGAGTTTTTGAACACTTACATTGTATAAGATCATAACGAATTCTGCATGTTCATAACGTCACCTGTTCGAAGATTAGACTGGACTAGATCTTTTTTCATAAACATATTTGCCGTTGTAGCTTTAAAGCATAAACACTGCATCGCCCTTGTGTGGTGGACCTCATTCTAATGAGCTCATATACAGTACGGAGCATAAACTGCTGGTGGAGATCAGCTGCTACTGACATACAGTACAAGATTCGCCGAGTTGCCTAGCAACTGGTTACAGCATTTAGAAAAGGATCCCCATGTCCAAAAAAAGACTCGGTGAAGGCTGAATCCCTTCATCTCCTTCTGTGGGTGTTTTCATGCGCTACACAGCCTCGTTGGCCTCTTGGAAGCTGGGATCATTCCAGTGGTTGGCGTTGTGGGATAGTGTAGGGCAGGGGCACCGTGTGCAACTCCTGGAGATCTACCACTGCGGAGAGTTCAGATGAAACACACCTAGTTCTGATGTTCCGAAGCTCCTGAAGGGATTCCTTACCTCGTCATTCATTACCTGGATCCGGGGCTGGATTCATGAAAGTGTCTTAAGAATGAAAAAAATGTCTGAAATGTGTGAGAAATTGTTCTTCTTCAAATAGAAGAACTTCAAATTCTTCTTAAGATTTCTTTTCTGAACCATTTTCTTAAGAATGATTCCAAGAATAAGTGTTCTTAAATGTTTTCTTAACTTTCTGGTAGCCTCAAACTTGTCAGGCTGTAAGAGCTGATGAGGTGTGCATCAAAATTCATCATGGATGCTGCTTCTGCTGCTCTTCATCCTCATTTTTTCTGTTTTTTTCATGGTTTCTTCCACCGCCACTTGATGTTGTTTCTCCATTTTGTTCCTCTAAATTGATGACATTAAATAACGGAAATAAAAATTATTACAAATTCAAATTGCATCCCACGTCATTTTTGGTACATGATAAAATGCAACACACCCTAGATGGAAAAATGAAGATTTTCTTGAGAAAATCCTGAGAAAATAATGAAGATGATCTTAAGAGAAAATCTGAGAAGAGAAGTTTCAAGAGAACATTAAGAACATTGTTATGAGCTTCTTAGTGTTTGTCTTAAGAACTTGCACAAGTTTTTTTCTTATGCTTGTTTCATAAAAGCTTTCATGAATCCAGCTGCAAGTATGTTAGATATAGGTTGGACCTTAACTCTGCAGGTTGATAGATCTCAGGACCAGGGGTTGGATTCACGGAAGTGTCTTAAAAAAGAAAATCGTCATAAATGTGTGTTTTTCCTTCACTTAATTCTTAAGAAAGTTATGAAAAAATTTTAATTTGTCAAATCATTTCTTAAGAATTCTTAAGAAAGAACTAATTTCTTAAGAATAATTCTAAGAACAAGCTGGCTTTTTGAAATTTCTATGTTCTTAAATGTTTTAATCCTAAAACAGTCTTAAACTTGTCTTAGGCTGTGAGTTTATGAGATTTGTTCTAAATCGATTATCAAACACGGATGCTGCCTCTGCCTCTGCCTCTCTTGCTCATCCTCGTCTTGCTCTCCTCTCGTCACCTCACACTTATCATATTTTTTAAGGATTTTTTCCATTGGCTGTTTCTTCCAGGATCACTTCTAGTTCTTGTTTGCTACATTTTTAAATGCTTGGTTTTATGTTTTTATTCCATTTTTCTCCTCTGAGTGGATTAAACTAAATATCGGGAAAAGAAATTGTTAATACAAATTCAAAATATATCTCATGTTTATAGTAAGCTGTAAAATATAGCACGTCATGCTTAAGAACAATGAAGATTCTTAAGAACATTAATAACTCCATCCATCCATTTTCTAAACCGCTTCTACGTCAGGGTCGAGGGTGCTGGAGCCTATCCCAGCAGTCATTGGGCAGAAGGCAGGATACACCCTGGACAGGTCGCCAGTCCATCGCAGGCCAGACAGACAGACACACCCAGGGGCAATTCAGCATGTCCAATTGGCCTGACTGCATGTCTTTGGACTGTGGGAGGAAACCAGAGAACCCGGAAGAAACCCACACAGAGAGGACCCTGGTCACCCGGCCAGGGAATCGAACCCAGGCCCTCCTTGCTGTGAGGTGACCGTGCTACCCACCACGCCATAACTCATTCTTCAATATTTTGGTCTTAAATGTGTTCTTGAGAAAGGTCCTAAGAAAAAGTCTGCTAGATCCACCTCATGTTCTTAAGGCGCTGAACTGTTGTGCTCTTGAGTGTGTGTCGATTCTGTTCTTACATAAGAACAAATCCCAAATAAGAACCACTGGTGAACGTCAGAATCTTCATAAAAACTGTGTAAGCGGGTCTTAAGAATGGTTGATGAATGAGGCAGGGGCGGGGCTTCGGGGCTGGGAGGACGGCACACCCCCAGCCCAGGCCTAGAGGGGGCCCGGATAGGAGAGAGGATAAGATTTGAAGTAGCCGGGACTCTGTCACGTCCGAAGAGAGCTGGAGAAGGCGGGGCCTCTCCTGAATGTACCCAGATGAGCACGGTATACGTCCAAAGGCTCAGCCCACCTCACACCACCCATCATTCAAGTCTTACACGGGGCTTTTAAAGGGTTCCTCAGTCAGGACTGAGTCATGGTTTCTAAAAACTTTATAAGACCGACTGACTTTAGTGATGTAGTGGGTGTAAAATACTGAATAAGATGTTGTTCTGCAGGACCGGCTTCATTTTCACTCTGACATTTAACTTTATGACACGCAAAGTTTCAAGTGGATCGCCGATATTTGGATCGCCAATAGGCGAAGCTTGTAAGCCCCGCTGTTGCGGGCATGTGTATGTTGTAAAATGATGTTATGATGAGCTTTATTAAATAATAAAGGGTATAAAGGGCCCGGTCATTTTCCCCGCCCCCGGCCCGGCTCTGATTTGTTCCGAGGCCCATTTGAGGCCCATTCTTTTGAGTGTTCTTTGTCTTAAGAACCTTTTGAAAGTTTTGTCTTAAGAAACCTTTGTGAATCCAGCCCTAGGATTGCACAACCTTGGTGTAGGGGAGCTCTTGGATCTAGTTAGATAGAACATTATCAGAATGTTTAGACCAGTCCTGCACAGAAGACTGGCTGCACAGCAGCAATGGGACATTTCTGTGATTTTTAAGATAAAGGATGAATGAATTAGTAAAATCAGATCAGTGCAGAACACTCACGCTGGTGACAGCTTGTAGGTTCACACCTTAGCAGTGAGTGGAGTGACCCAACTGTGGCTGTAGCCCCCTAGACAGACTTTAGAGTCAGGAAATGCCCGTGAACAGCAGCTAAGAAGGAGTCGAACATAGGAAAATGCAGCAGAGACACAACTTTGATGTTAGAAGTCAGGAGGGATCCTCCTGCAGTTCAAGGATAACCAGTCATGCTTTACAGTAACCAAAGCATCTCAGACCTCTTTTAGCTGGAACATCTTGGAGCAGATGCAGTTTCTCTTTTTATTTCAAGGAATTGCTCAGTTTATATTAGTATGCTTTACTAAACAACTAGTGATATAAATTATTCATGAATTATAAATGACAGTAAGCTTCACATTTGGTTGAATCACACTTGAAATTGCTTTAATTATTGACTGAGAGCTCATTCTCTTGGACCTGGAGCTTTAACATTTTAAGCTGAAGTGAAATAGTGTGAGAATATCCTGCTCCTGTTCATCCGTTCCACAACGACGGCACTAACCTTTAAATCTAGGTCTGACTCTAGCTCTGTCCGAGCCCAACCAAAAGCCTTTCACCACTGAAGACTGAGCAAAACGACACATTTCCAATGACTCTGCCGTTAACTTGTTACTGCCAGCAGCACACAGTGACTCCAGCATGCCAAATAAAAAAAAAGTAAGGCAATAAAAGTAAAGAGAGGAATAAAGAGGTAGGTCAAAATTCAGACGGACTATAAAAACACTCAAATAGGAAATTTTGTACCCAACCAGAAGCCCGATGAATATTTAACTATTAAACAGAGCAGAAAACTCAGAAAGTCTAGCAAAAATATATATTTTTATTCCATTAAACTAAGTCAAAAAAAGAGACACAAGCTGAGCAAACATTCCAGCTGTTTGCTCTCATCAGTGCTCATGAATTCTCTCAACGCAAGACCTTTGGAAGACTCAGATCAGTTGCCCTCATCGCAGTAGGTTCTGCTAAGGCCTTCTTAAAGTGACAGTACTTCAGCTGGAGGATAGACTCAGTTGCAAAGACAAAAATCAAATACATCAAAAACATTTCACATCAGAAACTGATTCAAAATCATACATTAATCCTCAAACAAAGATCAAAGTTCACAAAACCAAAATGCCTCCCTCTGTCCCTGGAAAAACTGAAACTGGCGATAAACAGCAGGGGGCGCTGTCACAGTATCCTAAACTTTCAATGTTTTTGCATCCAAGTTTTGTTTGGACCTTTTTATGTTGATAATGGCAGCTCTAACTTTCATTTTTAACACGTTTGATTACGTTTCAGCTGCGCAGCTGTTGTCGGATGCTTCTAAAAGACATGACAGTTGATTGTTGACTTTAATTGAATAGTATAGGATTTCCTATCTTGTTATAAAATGCTGTAACATCGGATAAAATTGCCTTCTGTTCAGAGAAATTTGTGGCAAATCTTAACTTGATCTTAGCTTAGGACTAAAGAAAAGCAAGTTTCTTTAATGCAGCCCTTGTAAGGTATAATAAGATGAGATAAATAAAGACAGGATTTCTTTCTGTAATAAACATTTATGAAAAATCCTATCTTGACTCAGTCATATCTTAACTTAAGACAATAGGAAGTTTCTGTAATACGATCCAGGAGTTTTACACAGGATTTCTGAGTTTTATATTTTGAAGTGTTGCCCAATTATGCAGCATTTTCAGGGGTGAACTAGAGGCCAGTGCCATTAAACAACAGACTAGAGTCTTTGTAATTCATTGTAATTAGATAATGGGAAGCAGAGGGTAAGTACTTGCACTAATCAGAGAGGTTAGCTTGGGGAGAAGCAGCTTTGGTTTGCAACTGAAGGTTCGTGATGCTGCAGACACGTCTGCAAAAACTTGGCTTGTTTGTGAGATTTTCTCTTTTTTAAAGAGTCTGGAGGATACCGGACGATTTCAAAACAAGATACAAACTTAACTTGTGTCTTAATGCATTTCCAATGTGCTTCAGCAGAGAACCACTTACTATTACGGTGTAAATATTAAAAATCGTGTCTTCACAAACACCCAGGCATCAGTGCATTGAGCACTGAGGTTATTCAGTAAGTTCACAGATTGTGCTCGGATTTGACACATAAAGCTCAGGCTATATGTACCTGGTCAGTGGCCACTGTAGAATTAGAATAGAATAGAATTCAACTTTATTGTCATTGCGTATGTCTCAGGTACAAAGCAACGAAATGCAGTTTGCATCCATCCAGAAGTGCTTAGCAGAAATATAAATATGTATGTTACAATGTACAGTAAGTATAGTATATACAGGTTAAAAGAATATGAGGGGGTATGAACATGAAGGGGGTTATACAGGTTATAAACAAGAATGTACAGGTTATAAATATGAAGGGTATAAAGTACTATGAACAGGTTATAAATATGAGGGGGTATAAAGTACTATGAACAGGTTATAAATATGAAGGGGGGTAAGTATGTACTTATGAACAGGTAGAGTATTTACACAGTATATACAGTAATGGGCAGTATATACAGCAGATGTAAGTGCCGGTAAGTGGTGTTGAGTGGTGTGTAAGTCTGTGTGTTATTGGTGTGTGTTAGGGTACAGTCCAGTGTTATTTGTTAGGTATCAGGAGGCAGAGTTCAGTAAGTACTTTTATGCCATACAGAATAACTCAATTCCAGAGTAAGAAGTAAGTGGATGAACTAACTTAATCTTACATGACGTTACCTTGTTTAATACATGGATGTAAATCCTTTGCAGTTGATGACTGCAAAGTATGCGTCCCTCAGACACACTAGAAGCTGGATATCTTCCCTGGTAGTTTTGCCAAACTTCTGCCCATCACTAGAGAGGCTGGTGCAGTCTGTGCCCGAAAGTAGCCAAGGATCACCTGCTTTAACAGGAAAGGGACATTTGACTGACAAGCAGGTACAGACTATTGTTTTCAATGCAATATTGAATGAAGAAACTGAGGCTGATGCTGCTTCCAATGTGACTGGCCTGTAAATGCAGCTATTTTCACGTCCTGCTTGTTTCAGGACTTCTTGCCTTTCGTTTTATATTCTGTAAGTGAAATAGAAATTCTCAGTGGGGTACAGAGTGGGTGATTGATTTGCTGAATGAGAAACATTTTTAAACCTTTGACATCTAAAAGACGTAATAGTTTCTTTGTATTTCAGCTTTAATTGGCGATTTAAAATGTATGTGAATATTTGCAAACAGCTCTTGAGCAACTCAGTCATTCTGAGTGTTGCAGGAAAGTGCTGAAGGTATAATGTTTCATACGCTGTGGGTAGCCTGATAACATTATGGAGGATTAGCGTTTGTCTGTTGTCCGATGTTTGATTGACATGTCTAGACATTCTTGGTGTAAATTTCAAGCCTAGTCTCCTGGTATGGATCTGTGATCGGAGTCTGAATATAGTACAGATACATGAGGCCAGCGCTCCAAATGTGGACACCTTGTAAAGTAGTAAGCTAATAGTTATGTAATGTTGATATATGTAATGTATATATAATATATATAGTGGTGAAATAAGTTGCTGAGTTATACGCTTGGCTAAGCACTGCTGCACGCCTCACCTGACCATGCTAGTTAGAGGTTTTTTTGGTCTTACTTTGTTTGGACACTACGCTAAGGACAGTGGTGGGGTTAGGGTTAGAATTTAGGTTGGACCAGGCTTAGGGCTTAGGACCAGGGTGAGGGTTGGGTTTAGGTTTTGGATTGAAGTTAAGGTTAGGATTTTGATTGGAGCCAGCCTGAAAGTGTGGTCAATTTACTAGATACTTTGTTGAATGTAAAATGAAATAAATAGTCTACAAAGTATTTAAGGTGGACTATCCAAATAACATGTTATTGTTTTGTTGCTATAGTGTTTTGGATTGTAATGACAGCAGGATATCTGAAAAATAGGTTAAAAATATCTGGCCATGTACCTTGTTTGACAACCATCTTGGGACCCGAAGGAGTCATGTTTATATTAACCTTTTAGATTTTGACGACATAACATGGAATTTCTAGTTGAATATTTAATAAACAATGAAAAAATCCAGTTTTAGATCTTTTTCCTCTGACATACACAACCTTAGTCCTGTCTGCCCTTAATACTTTTTAAAGATGTGTATGTCGACTTTTAGCCAACTTTTAGCAGGTCTTTCTGGTCATGGGTTAGCAGTGGTTTGCCTCTTATGATACACCTGCTGAGGTTGTACTTGTGTGTTTTTCGCTGTGTGGTTACTTTGATACATCAGTGTCAACACTGTGGTTGGTGTTCTTCATCTTTTTTAGCATGATAGTAGATGACTGTGGTTTATGATTCTGCTGTTATTGGTGAGCTCAAAAGTCCATTCTTGCTTCTTACCGACACAGTTTTGTCTCTGATTGACTTATTCAGATCTGCTGTATGATTATCTGCTTTACTGACACTTCATTGGTCCTCATGTTGAGAGACAACAGTAACAGACTTTTTCTGAATCATCTTTAGACATTTTGCTCTCTTGTGCATGAACTAATGATGCAGTAACACACAGGACCCTTAAAGTGGCGGCACTGTGAATAAAAGGACTGTATGGGGGCAGTCGTGGGCTGGAGGTCAGGGAACCAGCCTCGTGACAATAAGGTCGCTGGTTCGATCCCCAAAGCCAACAGCACATGACTGAGGTGTCCTTGAGCAAGACACCTAACCCCCAAATGCTCTCTGGGCGCTGCGGGTTGGGCCGCCCACCGCTCCGGGCAAGTGTGCTCACTGCCCCCTAGTGTGTGTGTGTGTGTGCTCACTAGAGCATATGTGGTGTTTCACTTCACGGATGGGTCTAATAAGGGTCTCTTAATCTTCATCCATTGTAGAAGTAAATTTCTGAAATTAGAGCTGATGTTCTGCACTTTACCCTCATTGTTTTATTTCAAACACGGTGCTGGAGTCCAGAGGAGGCAGACCGCACTGTGTTATGGTGCAATCCTGGCTGTATTCAAGTGTCCTTGGGTGCAGAGAGGGTGCATAAATGAGGAGAAAGGAAAGGAAATCCCTGTCCACTGTGGTAGTGTCTGTTTCTTAATGAGGATCGATACTCACTTGTTTTGTAAAGCCCAGGATTTGTTACAGCGTCCACTCCACACTTCAAACCATTGTCTACAGTGTGTCATGACACGCAGCTGAATGACACTCAATTTGCTTTACTGTGGATTAGACTGTGTTGTTACTGATTCAAGCATAGGAGAGTGTGCAGATAGTGAAAGCATCGGAAATGGCATGCTGGTTTTGTCAAATTCCAGCAGCTTCTGAGACCACATCTACCTGGCCATGCACAGATCAAATAACACAGATAAAACAGAACATGCCAACATGGGGTGAATTATCTAATCAAGTGCTTTGAAGATAACGGATCCATACATACGTTTTGGGCTTTGAGAGTATAATAATAATCCTAAAAAGCAGAAAAA